>NC_061119.1:27902836-28202836 GCF_002878395.1 Capsicum annuum
TATATATATATATATATATATATATATATATACATACATATATATTACGTGTTTAGTTGTTTCCTTCCGATCTTATATCTTTAAACTGTTAGTGGAGACGATGTGAGTTATCGTTTGAAAATTTTTCTTCTTTCACATGTATTTGCTCATAGTATCATTTATATATTTATTAATTTCTTTGTTCAGTTGACCTATGGTACCTATTGAGTATAAGTGAATCATACTCACTCCTACTTCTATGTCTTTTTAGTGCAGATTGTGAACTATAGCTGATTCATGCATTAAGAGCTGACATTTGATGTACTGGTGCGCTCCAGAGTTCGGGCTGCCTTTGGACCTCTTCATATTCTAGTTTATGTCTTTATTTACTATTAGAGATAGACTTATGTAGTATGAACAATTATTTGGATTTGTACTTAGATGTTCTTATCATTTGTGGCACCTAGCTTTGAGATTGATTGTATTTTCTTTGGATCAATGTTATCTATGTGACATTGGTTGGCTTCATTCTAGAAGTTTCATATTTTTTCGTCTTATTTTATATTTTGATCTTTGCTTGATTTTTGGGTTATTAGGCTTACCTATCAAGACTGGGTCAAAGTAGGTGTCATCATGACCTAAAATTTAGAATCGTGATAGTCAACTAGATCTTATTTTATATGTTGCACTTCTTCAAAAAAGTGACTTTTATATTGGAGGTTTAGAATAGAAAAGACTTGTAAGAAAAGTTATTTCTTCTCATCTATCCTGGTCTTAATTGACAAAGTTTTTCAATATCTGCATCAATAAAAGATGGTAGATAGTTCACAAAATTAATAAATATGTGAGCAAGTTATCCCGAATAGTACCATGATCTTAAAAATTAAAATAGAGATAGATCTACTACAATTACGATAACTAAAGCCCAAATTAGAATAGGAAAACTACTTTTATTAAGATTAAACTCATAAAAAATTATGATAGGATTAAGATATAAGTTCTTACTTTGCAAAACCACACCAGAAAGTATTATTAATAGATGTAACTACTGAAATATATAACCACTAGGGGTGTCAAGTAACCCGGCCCGGTTTTACCCGGCCCGGTAATCCCTAGGGCTTTAGGGTTCCAGGTCCCGGGCCGGTTATTTTTTTAAAATGGGCCCGACTAACCGGCCCGGCCCAAGCTCGGTCCAGCCCGCCAGTTAACCGGCCCGGCCCGGATACCTTTTTTTTTTTAAAAAAAAAAAAAAATTTTGGGCCAAACTAACCGTTGGCCCAATGGCTATATAGCAGTTTTTGGGTCCAAATGGATAGTTTGGGCCCATTTATTAAAAAAAAAAAATTAACTTTAAAAAATATTTTTTAATCCCAAAAAAATTCTATAAATACCCTACAACTTCAATTCATTTTTCACACAATTTTTCACTCTCTCAAATCTCATTCTCTCTCAAATCTCAATTCTCAATTCCCAAATATTCAATATATTTAATTTCTTAAAGTGTTCACTTTAATTTTTTAATTTTTCGTTTACAAAGTACGAGCAGAAGTTTCTAAAGTCGCAACCTTCGGATACATCCAAAATTTGGTATTGTCGTTCCATCTCTTATGTTTAATTTTTATTTATTGTATTAATTGTTTAATATTTAATTTTATTATATTTGTGTATTTTGAATATTTTTAGTTTAATTTAATTTATATTATGGATAAATTAAGAAACCTCGCTACTAAAGGTGTTAAAATTTTTTGTCCCGAAAGCGGTAGTGGTAGTAAAAAGCGAATTACTAGCGGTAGAGGTAGTTCAAGTGGTAGATATACCCGTGTGCCTTCGCCTCTGGTACCGCTTGGTACACCTTTTGAGGAAGAAATAGGTGTAGGTGCTCACGATATGGATTATGTAGAAGCTCAGAAAAATTACGGTATAGAAGAAGAAAATGAAATAGATGCGGTTAATTTAGACGAAAATAATGAAAATATTGCTGAGACACCCGCAGTAAGAGATGCTAACGTTAGATTTGAATCAGTTAATCTCCCTCACCGTCCTCCCAGTGCCCCAAGACCTCGTAAAAGAACTAGTATTGCATGGCAATTTTTTGAACTTATATCATATGTTGAGGTGCAATGCAATATTTGTCAACAAATATATAAGCATAGAAGTGGAGGCAAGCAAGGGGGTACGGGTACGTTAATGAGACATGTAGCTGAAGATCACAAAAGAGAGTTAAATATTCCAAAAGGTGGTGGGGATGTTGGTGGGCCAACGCAAACTAGAATGGACCTAGCAACCAGTTACGTAGCGAAGAAGTATAATAAATTGAGGGACCGGGAAGAAATAGCTAAAATGGTAGCTGTGGGTTGTTTGCCTTTTAGTTTTCCTTCTTCTGATGCCTTTATTCGTTATATACAAGTAATTTATAATCCTATGTTTAACGGTATTCCTAGAACTAGTTGTCGGTCTGATATTTTTAGACTCCATTCACAATATTGTTTTTATTTATCAACATTGTTAAAAAATATTCAATGTAGATTGTCCCTAACTTCTGATCTTGATCGTGCTGTAAATAAAAATGATTATTTAACCGTTACTTGTCATTAGATGGATAGTAATTTCGTGATGCAAAAACGTATTCTTGCTTTTTTATTTGATGAAGATCGTAAACATACTGGACAATTTATTGCTGATTCTATTGTTAAATTTGCCGGATATTATGGTATCGAAAATAAAATTTTATGTATTGCTTTTGATAATTCTTCTAACAACAAGACTGCTATAACAAAAATAAAATCTACGCTATCTCCGCCCTTGCCTGAAATTTTTCATATTAAGTGTGCATGTCATATATATAATTTAATTGTAAAAGATGGTCTTGAGTTTTTTGAGCTTTATATTGAAAAAATTCGTCTTGTCGTTGATTTTATTCAAGGAAATAATCATAGATCGAGAATTGGAGAATTTAAAGTTAAATGTCAAGAAAATGGACTTACACCGATTTTGATGCCTGAGGAAATTGATACTAGATGGAATTCTACGTATGAATTTTTAAAAACTTGTTATCAATATAGAATTCCTATTACACTAGCTTTTAACCAACATTGCGGTTCATTTGCTAATTCTGCTGATTGCATGCTACATAATTCTAATTGGGTTGTAATTAATGATCTTGTTAAGTTTTTAGAAAAATTTTATGTAGCTATGGTTGAATTTTTCGGTGCTTATTATCCTACTGTTTGTAATATTTTGGCATATATAGCCGATATTTCTGGTTTGCTCAAAGAATATAAAAATAAAGAAGGTTATAAAGAAGCTGTTGGCGCCATGTTTACGAAATTTAAAAAATATTTTTTCCCGATTCCCCCTATTTACTTGGTTGGTGCTATGCTAAATCCGTGCATGAAATATAATAATATGTGTCACTTTAGTACTCTTATTTATATTAACTTAGAAATAAATACTAACCATGATTCTGAACAAGTACAACCTGATTTGTAGATGGCTACGGCTGATGCAAAGGATTACATAGAAAAATTATATTATCACTATGCTGATTTATTTGATTTAGCCGTACCTACAAATATCACTCCAACTATCGCTCCTCATCCTCCCGAGGAGCCATCATCTTCTAAAAGGCCGACACATAGTGGTTTTTCTGATTCATTTTATGATTTAGATTGTTGGAACAGTGTTGATGAGAGAACTTACACATCAACTTATCGGGAAGAGCTGGAATATTATCTTCGGACGGTACTAGAGGATCGCAAACGACGGATCAACACGTTGGATTGGTGGAGGAGTAATGAAACACAATATCCTGTGCTTTCAAGATTAGCTAGAGATATCTTGAATGTTTCAATGTCAACCGTTGCATCAGAGAGAGCCTTTAGTTAGGGACGATAGCAGCTTGGAGACAACCGACACTCATTGGGAAGCAATGCAATGAATGTTCTAGTTTGCCTCAGAGATTGGATTAGAGCGGAAAGAAGAAACCAAGGAATGGAACCGGAGCCGAGCGACGAGCTGAAACTTGAAGAAATTATGACTTCACGGGAGAACTCAGCAGAATCAAGTCCAATGCATGATTTTGCCCCCGTTGACTTCGACTATCCTATGCAAGTTCCCATTAATATTAACATGAATGAGTTGGAAAAAATGATGCATAATTTATAGATTTTTCATTCATGTAAATTATAAATTTTGGATCATTTTGCAATCAATAAAATTCCCCAAATTCATTCACTCCTTAGTCCTTACTTTTTATATTTTTTCATTTAACGATTTAAAATTTTAAATTGAATTTATAGTTTTCTACTTTAAATTAAAACATTACTTCTAATATATTATTAATTTACTACCAAATATTATTAATTTATTATAGTAAGTAGCATATGTTTTGTATATTTGTGCATATATCTTCTATAGAAGTGTATATTTAACGTATACATGTGTATATGTTTTATAAATTAGTATATAAGTATATCTATATATATTGTAATGTATATCTAATGTAGTATATTTTATAAGTAGTAGTATATATACATTGAATGGTGCGTATACATGTGTATATATCTTCTATAGAAGTGTATATTTAACGTATACATATGTATATGTTTTATAAATTAGTATATAAGTATATCTATATATATTGTAATGTATACATAATGTAGTATATTTTATAAGTAGTAGTATATATACATTGAATGGTGCGTATACACGTGCATATATCTTATATAGGTGTATATATTTAAAGTATACAAGTGTATATGTTTAATAAATTAGTATAATATAACTATCTATGTATTGTAATCCATGTATATTGTAGTATATATTTTATTTTAAGTAGTACATATACATTGATTGGTGCGTATATATGTGTATATATCTTATATAGATGTATATATTATACGTATACAAATGTATATGTTTTATAAATTAGTATAATGTAACCATCTATAGATTAATACATATATATGTATATTGTAGTATATATTTTATTTAAAGTAGTACATACATATTGAATGGTGCGTATATATGTGTATATATCTTCTATAGACGTATATATTTAACGTATACAAGTGTATATGTTTTATAAATTAGTATATAACTATATATATATATAATATATATATATAAATATATACATACATAGTATATACATATATATTGTAGTATATATTTTATTTAAAGTAGTACCTATATATTGATTTAAAATGATTTAAAATGAATTTCTAGTCTAAATTAAAACTTACTTTTAATATATTATTAATTAACTATCACACACACACACACACATATATATATTGTCGTATATACTTTATTTAAAGTAGTACATATATATTGAATGGTGCGTATATATGTGTTTATATCTTCTATAGACTTATATCTTTAATGTATACAAGTGTATATGTTTTATAAATTAGTATATAAGTATATATATATATATATATATGTATATTGTTGTATATATATATATATGTATATTGTAGTATATATTTTATTTAAAGCAGTACATATATATTGAATGGTGCGTATATATGTGTATATATCTTCTAAAGTAGTATACATTTAACGTATACAAGTGTATATGTTTTATAAATTAGTATGTAAGTGTATATATATATATATATATATATATATATATTGTAGTATATACTTTATTTAAAGTAGTACATATATATTGAATGGTGCGTATATATGTGTATATATCTTCTATAGACGTATATCTTTAAAGTATACAAGTGTATATGTTTTATAAATTAGTATGTAACTATGTATATATACATATTGTTGTATATATATATATATATATATATATATATATATATATGTATGTATGTATGTATATTGTAGTATATATTTTATTTAAAGTAATACATATATATTGAATGGTGCATATATATGTGTATATATCTTCTAAAGTAGTATATATTTAACGTATACATGTGTATATATTATATAAATTAGTATATATATATATATATTGTAGCGTATATATATATATTATACTATTATAGCATATGTTTTATTTAATTAGTATAATTATATATTGAATAGTACGTATATATGTGTAATTGTTTATATATTTTTATAAAAATATATATTGTATATTGGAGTGTATATAGTGTATGTTGGATTTTTTATTTATTTTTTAAACGGGTTTGACCGGTTTTTAACCGGGTTTGACCGGGTTTTGGTGGGTTTGACCGGGTTGGGTTAAGTGGGCCGGGTTAGGGTGGATTTTAATTTTTTTACTGTTTGTCCCAGCCCGGCCTGACCCGGCTAGCGTCAAAACCGGCCCTCAACCCGATTAAAATGGAAGGGCTGGTTCTGGGTTGGCCCAGCCCGGCCCGTTTGTCACCTATAATAAGCACATTATGTTGCCGAAAATAAAGTTAGCTTCAAATCCCTTGCACATTAATAGATGTTACAACTGAAATATATAAGCTCATCAGGTTTTGAAAGTCTTGATTGGCATCCCATCTGCTCAAGAAACTTAGCAAGGCACATGGGTTTGGAATCCCATTACTCTGCCAATTTCTGCTTTTTTTCTTCTGCATCCCTCCCCAAGCCTGCGAGTTTCTCCTTGTATTCTGCTTCAATCCTATCAAAAGTTGTAACAATCGTAGTTATGAACTTCACCTTTTATGTTTTTTAGATATTTTCCCTTCTCTGTAGTTATTATATGTCATTTGTAAGTTGTGGGGTTGGTTGACACGAACCCCAATGCATTCAGAAGTGAATTAGGTGAGTTTGAGACTTTCAGAGGCTTTTAAAGCCATGAATTGAGTTCGGTCAACATATCATGTTTTGAGCATAGGATGATAATTTGGACAGTTCAATTAGATCCAAAATGTCATGTTTGGGTTTGTAGCTTGGTTCGTTGGGACAGAGACTTTATATTGTATTTTGAAACTTTTGACGAAAACTAGCCAAAATAAGCTTTTAGGGGTCTCATGGGTTAAAAGTGTTGTAAGTGACTTCTTTTTTAAAATCCAATGGTTTGATTGAGTTTGGAATATCAAAAATAGCTTAGTAGTATATTTTCTTTACTTTGGTGGGATCCCGAATGAATCCCAAGGGTCCAATTGAAGGTTTTTAAAGAACGTAAAAACTAGTCAAGTTGCGGATATCTAGTCAGCTGAATCTTTCTTTGTGAATGTGGGACATTGGCAACGAATGCGGAGAAGGACGACATCCTTCATCGTGATCGTGATGTGGTAGCCACAGTCGCAAAGGGTTGTCAGTGACCGGGTCATATTTTGCTTCATCACAAATGCGATCGCATCAACTCAAATGTGGGTGTTTTGAGTTATCTTCGCAAATGCGAAGATCTAACTACAATCTGAAGGCCAATTTAATTGGCTGGTCGTTGTTGACCCTTACGAATACAAAGGGTTGACTATGTTCTCGATACCGCTATCAATACGGGCCGACCTGATCTATCTGGGCTAGCCCATATGGGCTTTGGAGTTTGACGGGCCAGGTCAGGCTGGCCCATCAATATGATAGGCCAGAAACTAGCAAGCCCAATCCATCACACTGTGGGCTGCGGGCCCTCACAGGCCAACCCACTTTTTAAAATATATTATTTTTATAATCTTAATTTAAATTTTAAATTATTAATTACATGAATATATACAATGTAATATTATATGAAGTTACTACTTGTTAATCAAGTCTCAAATTTACAAAAAAAATTTAAATAATCTGTGAAATTAAATAACTTTTGACATCAAATTCAAAACAAATAGAGATATTGAAAACAAATGAAACTATTAATGAGTAATAATATAACTAGCTAAATAATAATATTAACCTATTTTAGTTTTAATTGATCACAATAAAACACAAAAGAATGTTAATATTTAGTCCATTAAAAGTGAAGGTGAACTCCCTAAAAAAAGAATTCTCATGGCACTTATGAGTTATAGCGTGTTCAACATCGCCACATTATCTTCATCAAACATATTTGATTCCTTAGAAAATTTAGTATTTTAATTATTTATATATTTTATAAACATATTTAATAGTAAATATCTATGATGTTTCAAATAGACATTGAGTTTGAACTCATTTTTTTTTAATTCTTAGTACTTTATTTTAGTTTTTAATTATTTTTTGTTTGGCCCACGGACAAGCCCAACCATATTGCTCAAGCCCGATGGGCCAACAGGCATATAAGGGCTGGGCTAAAAAGCTCTATTCTTAAACGAGCTATAAAAATCATAGCCCAACCCTATCAAATTACAAGCTGGGCCGGACCAACCCAACGGGCCTGGCCCATATTGATGGCTCTAGTTCCCGAGGTACTATTCACCTAAATAGTATTCATAGTTTAATTTCACAATGTTCACCATTTTTGGGCTTGGGAGCTTCAAGAAAGATGATCATCAATCTTACATGGGTAACCTCTACACTATTATTTTCATTAATTCCTATTTGTCTCCAAATAACTTTAAAAAGTTGATTTTTAAATAGATTTTTGGGGGGTTTTGCTCGGTAAACTTTAATTTGGGTTTTCATCAATTGGAGATCTATTTCACCTTATTTTTACTTGGGTTTTTAAATACAGACTCCTTTCGATGTGAGGAACATGTTTCTAAAATAAAATTTTCAACTTGCCACTTTATATTTCAAACCTATTTTTCAAACTATATTTGGACTCGATTAAATATAGGAGATATAGGTATCATTAGCTTTTCTTTTATCATAGATCATCATTTTGATAGATTTAGCTTATTCGAAGACCACTCGAAAAGAAAATTCTCTACGTTAAAGGGTCTAGACTTGAATTTTTGGATCTTCAAGGTAGATTATGACTTAACTTTCTTCAAACTGGTCTGGGTAGTTAACCATTCACGTAAAGCATGCTACAGGTTAGAGAATTAGTCTTGGAAGTTGTATTTTGAGATTGTTATTGTGATCGTGTGCCAGTGGTGGTTGACTTGAGCAATACTATTATTGTGATGCCCGAGTGGGGGCTTTATTTGATATTTGAAGCCCTTATTTGAGCATCATTTGCCTCTATCATTATAGTGATGGTCAAGTGAGGGATTTGAAATGATATTATTGATGTCTTACATAATTGTTCATTCTAGTAAATCCCAGTGAGGTTTGATATCATGAATTAGTGACATATTGTATTGATTCTGAGCTCATTTATACCTGTATTGAATTGAAATATTCATATTGATTGGTTGCGAGCATTACATCCTCATTTCATAATTCATATTCTTGAGATATTGCTACCACTGAGAAATACTAATTTTGGAAAAAAACTTGGTCGTGAATACTAGCAAGAAAGGTTTCTTTAGATTGAGATTGATATTTGAGAAAGTATAGGGGTTGCGAACGCTCCCTGGGTCCTATCTTGGAAGTATTGAGGACCATAAGGTGTATACAGAAAGTCATTGCATGACTTTCATTAATTCATCATTATTCCATCATCATTGCGTTATGTTGCATCATTTGAATTCCTCTATGTGTCCTATATATATGTATATATATATATATATATGTATGTATGTATGTAGTATATATGTATATATGTATGTATGTATGTATCTATATCATTGGTAGCTTCCTTACCTAGACTTATATTGTAGAACTGTTAGTAGAGACAGTATGAGCTACTGTTTGAGAAATTTTCGGTTTGCAGGTTGAAAGTGTTCATAGTATCTTTTACTTAATAGTTTTTTCCATTACTCAGTTGGACTATGATACCTACTAAGTACAAGTTAAACATACTCGCTCCTACTTTTGTGTCCTTTCTTTGCGGGTCCCAGTTTGTGTGCAACTCGCGGTGGCTGATCTTGATTTGTGGTATCTAGATATGGGAGGTACTAGTGCGCTCCAGATTATGTGGCTGATTCTGTACCTTCTCTTACATTATCATGTCTTTATTTATGTTTGGAGACAGATTCTTGTATTTCGGATTCCAGACTTTGTATTAGACGTTCTTTCCACTTATCTCACTTGTATCTTGAGGATTTTTGGTATTTTATTCGGATTTATGTTAATTACATATTTTTGGACTGACTGCACCCTAGAAGTCTCACATTTATGGATTTTCTTTCATATTTTCAATTTCTTTTGTTGCGTGGGATTTAGCTTAGCTACTAAGGCTGGGCCAAGATAGGTGTCATCATGAACTTAACTTTTGGGTTGTGACAAAAGTTTCCTTCTGATCTTCCCTTAAAACTTTTAATTTTGCTTAAATTCACTCTATCTTCACCCTAAATTTTCTTGCTTTCTCACATTCTTGTTGTAATTCCACCCTTTCTAACTTCCAAGCTGCTTCCCTTTTATGTGCAGTCCAAGTACGATGCCCTTCATCTAGTTCCTTAAAGCATTCTGCAAGTTCAGTAATAAATGGATTTTCTCCAAAAGGAGGGGCAACCCGATGATGTGGAAAACTAGTAAGATAAAGGGTGCATTTTCAGGTCCTCTACCTGTTTGTATCCATGGAATGTCAGGTGGAGGAGTAGGTGGCACTATTGATGAAGAGAGACTTAAAGACACACATGGAGATGATGGCAGTGGAATTAGAAAGCCATGGAGATAGAAGATTCTATGCCGTAGGAGTTGGTGCGTCGGCGTGGAGGAAACCTCCATTTGAAGTAGCAATAAGTAAACCAGGAACTCTCCACTCTTTCATAATCTTCTCTGCAAAGGTCTCAAGAATGTGGTTTTGTTTTTTCTAATCCAACTGGATCAACAACCTTATTATTTTCTTGTAGCTCTCTCTATGGCTTCTTATTGATTACTCCCCACCACTTTCGTTATATTTTAGCAGTTCGACCTGATATATCAACTGCTATTTTCTTCATTTGTTACCATGTTTTGCCTGTAGTAGGATAACAAGATATTTCTCCTATTCAGTGAGTGATCTTTTTCTAATCCCTGGCTTAGGTAGTTTTTCCACCTTCCGAGACAAGACTTGGCGTCCCTGTTGAGCGGTGTGTTCATATACTATGATACACAGTGCCATTCTATTGGTCCAAACTGTCTAACATATGACCATGACAAAGCCACTTGTCACCATTGCCGCTCGTTCATTTCCATGTATAAACACCAGTTCCCCTGGTCCCAAACTCATAATTTACCTGGAAGAAAGTTAAGCACCATTTTACTTTCAATACTAAACCAAAGAATTTGAACCATATATCTTAAGCACACATTTGATAACGATCAAAGTTCATTACATGCACGTTCTTCACATTTAATGTAGTACAGAAAGTCGTTACCACCCTTAAGTGTAAATATTGAATGTAAAGTTTCTCCCTTGAAGAACTCAGAAAAATATGTCCATACAAATTAAATACTACCTCCATTACAATTTAAGAGGCTTAGTTTGACTGCACACAATGTTTAGGAAATAAAAAAGTACTATTGAATATTGTGGTGTTAAATACAGGTGTATGTAGTAATTTAACTCTTGTGGTCTTAAACTTTCCAACAAGAATTCTAGAATGTAAATACTTTCCAAATACTAAAAGTAAGATCTTTCCTAGATTACCTGACTCTTGTTCATTTAGCTCAATTATTTTTACCATTAATGGGATGAAGTTGAAATTTAGTGACATCGACCTTTAATATACCAAGACCAAGAATAGAACTCGCAAAAAGTGAAGAAAAAGCACAGTAAAGATGGGAGCAGTTTATGCAAAATGTATTTAGGAGAGGAAGTCAGGATGATCAGAAAAATGTACAAATATTGTAACACCCCTTATATTTTAACAGTCAAATAATGCATAAAAATGAGCCTTAGGACCCCAATATTGATGGTAAACCATGTCTAGTTGGGGTATGTCGCGTTAGAGGTGCCTTTAGGCATTGAAAAGGGGTTGGTGTAGCAAAGGGGACGCTCCGCAAAGGCCCTTCACCGTGAAGGGATCGCGAAGGGCCACTAGATGGGGTATTCTAAGGCCGCGCCATGGACCCTAGCTCTGCTTTTGGTCCATGCCGCAGACCCTGTCGTCCACAGTGGGGTCGCATCATAGAGCCCCTTCGGGATGTCAAAAGTTGTTCCGATTTATTTTATTTTAAGGGCATTGAGGTCTTTTATCATTCCTAAACCATTCCTAATCCTTTTTGGATGAATAAGGTTTTAAATATGTTATATTACCTCACTAAATCCCTAATCATCATTCCTTAAGTAAGAAAAGAGAAACTACATAGGGTTTCAGGACTTTAAGCTTCAAGGGTCAATTTTCCCAACACTCTTTGATTTCAAGGTATGCGGGACTATCCTAACTTTCATGGGCATAAGTTTAATGATTTAAAAAAGCTTTAAAGTGTATAATTATGTATATGTACAATGAGTTTTGAAATTGTTCGAAGAGCATGCATTATGGACCCCATTTTAAAATGAAATTTTGTATTTACCAAGGAGTGTTTCAATAAATTCTAATTATAATCATGTGTATGTATGTTATGAGTTTCGAGAAGTGATTGAGAGCATGATTTATGAAATTCCCCTTTCAAGATGAAATTTATTATCTTGCCATGTTATGGGTTATTCAAAGGGATGATTAAAAGCTTCACTTAAACTGCTTTACTATCATTTATAGATTGTTATCATTTTATGACTAAATGAGAGGGTGCTCCCAGGATTTATAAATGCTCATGTTTCCTAATAAAGAATTGCATGTGATTGCTGAAATAGATGACCACCACATGTTAAATCCTTGAAAGGAGAGTGTCTTGGCATAAGTTTTCATGTTCTTTTCAAATAAAAAATCTCATGTGATAATTGAATTATTTGGTGGTCAAAAACATGCTTTTGAATGAAAGGGATATGGACATGATTTGATATGATATGGTTTGCAAGTCTAGGTATGCCGATAACTATTATGAAATATCCTTAACATGAAATAAAATAATTTTTATTTTACACATGAAGCATGGTCTTAAGAGGCTAAAAATGGGCTCAAAGAGAGTTAGATGGTTACCAGAAGAAGGCACGAGTTCAGATAACGCATAGCCCGAAACCATGTTTTGATGATGCGGTTTTTTAATGAAATGGTAAGTCATCTAGGAGGCATATTTTTTTTCATGACACTGTATGTTAGCAAGGAGACATACATTATTTTTATTACGTATTCCAATTCTTGCGGCAAACTTGGATTGGGAGCTTTGTCGCCGAGTTAAGGGCGGATATAATATAGCCCATGAAATAATAGAGTTGTAGGGTGTCCATCTACCTCAGAATTAAGAAAAAGTGTTGAGTTTATATATTTTCAAGAATGATTTAAAGTTTTTTAAATATGCCCATGTGTTTTTACATATATTATGATAAATGTCTTTCACACTGTTCTCAATTATTTTACATGAAATCTTCGTTATTTTGGAATTGTTCTACATAATACTTTTTCTAAGTATTGACCCCCTCAATATAAGTTCTGAGGCTCAGTCCCGTGGTTCGGCTCAATAGTAGATTATTCCTGGACTTTCAGAGTTAGTGAGCCTCCCTTACTTCGGAAGACATTCTATCTATATGTTAGTTTCAGTGGTTTTATGGTCCCATCGGGGGCCTTGGCCGATTTTTTACAAACTAGTATGTTCAATTCAGTAGAGGCTTCATAGATTGATTTGGACGGATATTGGTTTTTATGAATGGATGTTATGACGTATTTTCTTTTGTTGCATTAAAAGCCTCACCACATTTTAGTTTATCTTCCGTACATTTACTTCTTATGGATTATGCTTATGATCGTATGCTAAGGGGTTCTCAGACTTCGAGTTATGGGATGCCTTTCAAGGCCAAGGCCCCAACTCGGGTTGTGAAAAGCTTGGTAGCAGAGCACGGTTTAGGGTCCCAGGGTGTCAAAGAAGTCTGTAAGACCCCGCAAACACCTATTGTAGTCTGAGCTTTAGAGCGTGTCAAGTGAAGTGTAAACCCAGCCTTAAAATATTTTGAAGTGACTTCCCAAGTGAGAAATATTTTGAAACATGTAGAATTTCCCTAATATCAACTTTTTTTTATGAAGAGAATTGAATAAGCTTTCCGTTGATACCAAATTCATTCAAATCCAACACTCGGACGAAGAGTTAGAGCCATTTTAGTGAGACAGTGTGCCACCTGGCACTTTAGTGCGTCACGGAGTCAGCCAAAATGGTAATTGTCAAATTCCAGTGAGCCTTCATGATGCCACTGCATCAAGCACGTCGCGCCATCAAGCAGTTTCCCAATTGTCCACTTTCTAGTAAGCTGGCACGATTATGGCGCATCACGCTATGTAAAATTGGAATTTCATTCAGGTTCTATTATTTAAATTTCAGGGACCCTTTGGTAATTTCTCTAAAGCCCCAATCAGTCTCTACACGGGATTTAAAACTCCAATAACCAAAGTTGCTCATCTATTATTATTACTTTATCAAGAACAATACACTCTCTCTCAAAGATAGAAAACCCAAGCCCTCAAGTTTCAAAAGCAATCTCAAGAATCCTTCCAAGAGTCTTCAAGAACTTTAAGAATCTAGAAAACTAAGGTATGCAGATGTTGATTTTTGGGTCCCTTTCATTCAAGAAGCTCAAGAACCCTTTTTCTAAATTTTAAAACTTCTATTTTTATGATTTTTCATGATTC
The DNA here is from genome assembly GCF_002878395.1 of Capsicum annuum. Taxonomy (NCBI): domain Eukaryota; kingdom Viridiplantae; phylum Streptophyta; class Magnoliopsida; order Solanales; family Solanaceae; genus Capsicum; species Capsicum annuum. Next base: position 27,917,401 of record NC_061119.1, read on the forward strand.
ATGTGAGTTGGAATTGATGTTCAAGCTATTGTTGAGTTGTGATTCTTGTTTGTTTATAAGGTTTTCAATCTTTGACCCTAGTATGTGATATTCATGTGATGTTTATGATAAACCCTCTTCAAGTTGCTTTTTAAGTGGTGTGTTTATGTTAATTAAGTGTAGAAATTGTTGAATAAGCAAAGCATGCTCCCCATATGTTTGATAAAATGCTTATGTGAAGGAATTAGAGCCATTCTAGTACATTGATTAGAAATCCCCAATTATGTCCAAGCCCATGCATGCTAAGTGTTTGTTGAAATGCCTTAGTGAATGTATTATGATAAGTTGCATGCATTCTTGTCCATGACTATTCCTTATTGAACAACTATGAGATATTAGTATGCCAACCCTATACATTTACATGCTTATGAAATTTAAGTGATTGACGAGATATCGAATTGATGGTGTTGTGAATGATAGTCCATTGTCATGATATTCAAGTATGGTTCTGTCTTATTAATTTATGCTATCAAGTCCTGGGGGTATTTATACCCGAAAACTTAGTTGCTTGTCTAGAGCCGAGTTAGTCTCAGGATAATATTAGTCGTGTTATGATCCATAGAATTCAGTCAAGGACAGAACATTTAAGAAAATTCACAAATCTCAGTACTAGTTCAATCCAGCCTCAGATATCAGTCACTTTTAGACGGAAAGTAGAATTTATAAGTATTCCGTCAGATAACGAAACCAAGTGAACTCAGTCAGATTAGTCAAGAAATATGATCAATAATAGATTCAACTCAATCTTTGTTAAGTTAAGAATCAGTTCAGAGTCCTTCAGTTGGGAGTAGTAACTAGCACCGAGCGAGTGCAGGGATGACAGCTTACCCGTTAGAGAGGCAGAATTGTTAGCAGCAATCCCTGTATTCCAAAACTGCGCAGCCAGTGCAAGACTAGGAGTCACCAATTATATTAAGGCTTGACTATCATACTGCCTTAGGCTTGACTTCCTGTTCAGGGTCACCTGTTAGGGAGGATTGACTATAGCAGAGGTCTTTACCCGTTGTATGGTATTGATGCCCTTTCAGCTGGGGTTATATGTTGGACCCCATCAGATTAGATTTGGGGTATGTCAGATAAGTGAGAACTCCCACAGTTAAAGTTTCAGTATCAGTCTTCAGAGTAGAACTCAGAAATCAGAACTGTCAGATACAGTCATCAATCTTAGTAAGGAACTCATATAGTTTCATAAAGTCATAGATCACCCGCTAGATAGGCTTTGTCTTATATAAAGTTATTCATTATTAGTACCTACAAAGGTCACCCGTCAGATAGGCTTGATCTTAGTCTCAGATTTAGCTGAGTTTTCTAAATACCAGTTTCAGTGATCACCAGTTAGTTAGGCCTGATCTCAAGCTTAGTAAATCTTAATTGTTATTAGAAGATTTAGAGATCATCCCACTAGATAGGTTTAATCTCAGATTCAACCAGTCGGTATCAATTATTAGTAGGCCCAATTATCTAGTTTATCAGTATTAATAAGTACGGATATTAGTTTTAGTAGCTTCAGATACGTATAATCTCAGTATGTTCAAAAACCTCAGATTGATAGCATATTCAGTATCAGTTATTAGATTCAGTCCCAGTATCCTCAGTCACAGTATGCACAGTATGTTAAGTAGTTACAGATTCTCTATATATGCTAATCCAACTCTTGCATATCATTTAGTTAGCTATTGTTCATGCATAAGCCCTTATATTTAGCCTTACCTCATCTACATACTCAATATATTCCCGTACTGATGCATTTGCACTATGGTATTTTATTTGATGCCATAGGTTCAGAATCACAAGCCCTAGAGAACCCTTAGCAATCCAGACTCAGTCAATAGCAGTAGACGTAACAGTGAGTCCTTATCATCCGAGGATGCTTTTTATTGTAGTACTTCATTAGATTCACTTTATTATTAGTAGATGGAGTTAGTTGGGGACATGTCCCATTAACTCCACAATTTAGACAGTTAGAGGCTTTTTAGATAGATGTATTAGTATTAAGTTTTTAGTTTGAGTATTTTAGATGTTTTGAACCTTATGGCAACTATTTGCCAGCTTTCCATATTTATTGTATTATATTATGTAGTGCTCAGGTACAGATATCAGTAAAAGGTTAGCTTGTGGTCCTTCGAGGTCATGAGCATCGTGTAACGACTAGGGGGTAGTCTCGGGTTGTTACAAACTTGGTATCAGAGCCTATGGTTCAATAGTGTCCTAGGGTGTCTGAAAAGCCGCATCTAGTTGAGTCTTATGCATGGGTGTGTTGCGCACCATATTTATGTACAAGAGGCTATAAGATGTTTTAGGAACAGTTTCCCTTCTTTTAGTATTATGTCATGCCAGTTTGCAAAAGCTCAAGTTGAACTCTCAGTTTAATCTTGGTCCTTCTTCTGTCTGCAGAACATGCCTCCTAAGAATAGAACAAGGAACCAGTCAGCCCCTCAGCCGGTAGATCCCGAGAATATGAATATGTCACATGAAGAGTTTTAGGTAGATTTTCATGTGCTAGCCTAAGCTCTGACCACTAGTGTTCAGGGTAACCGTCAGGCTGTAGCCCCACCTCAGCAAGATGGGGGTTCAGCCGCAGCCAGATTTAGAGATTTCATAAGAATGAACCAACCAGAGTTCGATGGGCTAGTAGCAGGTGAGGACCCACAACTTTATCTTGAGGAAGTGAAGAAGATCACCTAGGTTATGCATGTTTTTGAGGAGAAAAGTGTAGAGTTAGCATCCTATAGGCTAAAGGATATTGCTTATGACTAGGTAGTGATATGGAAGAAGAGTAGAGGGGAGGATGTAGCTCCCGTGACGTGGCAAGAGTTTCAGAATACCTTTTTAGATAAGTTTTTTCCACTAGAGATGATGAAAGCTAAGGTAGAAGAGTTCATAAACCTAAGGCAAGGCTCCATAACAGTGAAAGAGTATTGTATTATGTTTAACCAGTTAGCTAAGTATGCTCCTGATCTGATAGCTGACCCTAGAGTAAGTATGAGTAAGTTTGTGACTGGTGTGTCTTGGTTGGTGTTAAAAGAGTGTAGAACCGCTATGCTCAATAGAGACATGAATCTTGCTAGGTTAATAATTTATGCCTAGTAGATAGAGGTAGATAAATCTAAGGAGAGAGAGAGGTCTAATAAGTGGTTCAAAATAGGTAGTTATAACTTTTCTCAAGCCGAGTCACAGGGTGGTAATCATTCTCACCATAGTCAGAAAACTTCAGTCCCAGCTCCATCCTCAGCTAGTGTGCCCGCACCAAATTTTGGAGATGTCAGTCATGATGGGGTGCCAGGTTACAACGCCCAGAGTAGTGTTAGAAGTAAGCGCACCTATCCGCTTTGTGGAAAGTGTGGCAAGAACCACCTAGGTGCGTGCAGAGCTAATAGCCAGGTGTGTTTTGGATGTGGCAAGCTAGGCCACAGAGTATGAGAGTGTAGAGTGCTAGCTCAGAAGGGTAGAGATTTATGTCAGCAGGGCGCCACTCCTAGTACCACCAATGGTCAGCATTAGAACCGACTCTATTCACTTCATACTTACCATTATCTGGAAGGATACCCTAACATAAGTTCGGGTACGTTATAAGTCCTTTATATTAATAATATGCATTCTTTGAGTCCTTACTCCCATGTGAGCTTATGTTTCAGCATAAGTCAGTTAGTAATGCCAGCAAGTCAGTTTAGCAGTCAGACAGTCAGATTTGTATAGTTCTTTTTTGCATCTTTTCATCTATTCATGCTATCCAAAATCTAAAAATGTAACTATTCTAGGGTAGCGAGTCCTAGTAGTTGCAAAATGAGTTCAGTTCATGAGTCATGCATTAGTTTCACGTCTCTGTGGTTCAGTTACAATCCAGTTCGTAGATGCCCTGTGCATCACCTCAGTTTTCTCAAGCATGTCAGTGAAGTAAGTGTTCTTAGAGAGACATAGTGTCCCAAAGGGGAGATACCCTATAACTCCCTGATGTTTCCCATGCCTTAAACCCATTCAGTTTTATTCTCAGATCCTTATTATAAGCTTTGCATCAGATATCATTTCAAAGTCAGTCAAGTATTCATGCATTAGATATGCATGTTCAGTACAAAAGCTCAGCTTATCAGTGTATTCAGTCATGCATTCATGAGGATAACTCATTCACGAATCTATGCATCAGATATGCATGTCTATTATGAGTATTCAACTTATGAGTAGCTTCAGTCGTATATTTCATGCATCAAATATGCATGCTCAGTATGAAATCTCAGTATAACAGTAGTTCCAGTTACATAGTCATGTTTCAAATATTCTTGTCCAGTAAGTAAGTTCAGCCTACTAGTATTCTTAGCTTAATCAGTCTTATTCGAGGACGAATGTTACCAAGGGGGAGATATTGTAAGACCCCACAAACTCCTCTTGTAGTCTGAGCTTTAGAGCATGTCAAGTGAAGTGAGTTCCCAAGTGAGAAATATTTTGAAATATGTAGAATTTACCTAATATCAAATTTTTGTTATGAAGTGAATTGAATAAGCTTTTTGTCGATACCAAATTCATCCAAATCTGACACTCAGGCAAAAAGTTAGAGCCATTTTAGTGAGACAGTGTGCCACCTGGCACTTTAGCGCATTGTGGAGTCAGCCAAAATGACAATTGTCAAATTCCAGTGATCCTTTGCGATGCCACCGCATCGCAGTGTCTTTCCAGTTTGCAACCACGGTGGTAACGAGAGTTCCACTGCATCGCGCCATCAAGCAGTTTCCCAATTGTCCACTTTCCAGTAAGCTGGCGCGATTATGGCGCGTCGCGCCAGCGTGTAAAAGTGAGATCTCGTTCAGGTTCCGTTATTTAAATTTCAGGGACCCATTAGTAATTTCCCTAAATCCCCAATCAGTCTCTACATGGGATTTAAAACCCTAATAGCCAAAGTTGCTCATCTATTCTCATTACTTTATCAAGAACAAAACACTCTCTCTTAAAGATAGAAAACCCTAGTCCTGTCCTCAAGTTTCAAAGGCAATCTCAAGAATTCTTCCAAGAGTGTTTAAGAACTTCAAGAATCTAGAAAACTAAGGTATGTAGATGCTGATTTTTGGGTTTCTTTAATCTAAGAAGCTTAAGAACCCTTTTTCTAAATTTTAAAGCTTTTATGTTTATGAGTTTTCATGATTCATATGGGTTGGAATTGATATTCATGCTATTATTGAGTTGTGATTCATGTTTGTTTATAAGGTTTTCAAGATTTGACCCTAGTAGGTGATATTTAAGTGATGTTTATGATAATCCCTCTTCAAGTTGCTTGTTAAGTGGTGTGTTTATGTTAATTAAGTGTAGAAATTGTTGAATAAGCAAAGCATGCTCTCCATATGTTTGATAAAATACTTATGTGAAGAAATTAGAGCCATTCTAGCATGTTGATTAGAAATCCCCAATTGTGTGCAAGCCCATGCATGCCAAGTGTTTGTTGAAATGCCTTAGTGAATGTATTATGATAAGTTGCATGCATTCTTGTCCATAAGTGTTCGTTACAGAACAACTATGAGATATTAGTATGCCAACCCTATACATTTACATGCTTATGACATTCAAGTAATTGAAGAGATATCGTATTGATGGTGTTGTGAATGATAGTCCATTGTCATGATATTCAAGTGTAGTTCTGTCTTATTAATTTATGCTATCAAGTCCTAAGAGTATTTATACCCGAAAACTTAGCTGCTTGTTTAGAGATGAGTCAGTCTCAAGATAATCTCAGTCGTGTTATGATCCATAGAATTCAGTCAGTGACAAAACATTTAGGAAAATTTATAAATCTCAGTACTAGTTCAATCCAGCCTCAGACATCAGTCTCTATCAGACAGAAAGTAGAATTCATAAGTATTTCGTCAGATAATGGAGCCAAGTGAAATCAGTTAGATTAGTCAAGAAATATGATCAGTAACAGATTCAGCTCAGTCTTTGTTCAGTTAAGAATCAGTTCAGAGTCCTTCAGTTGGGAGTAGTAACTAGCACCGAGCGAGTGCAGGGATGACAACTTACCTGTTAGAGAGGCAGAGTTGTTAACAGCAATCCCTGTACTCCAAAACTGCGTAGCCAGTGCAGGACCAGGAGTCACCCATTATATTAAGGCTTGGCTATCATACTGCCTTAGGCTTGACTTCCTGTTTAGGGTCACCTGTTAGAGAGGATTGACTATAGCAGAGGTCTTTACCTGTTGTACGGTATTAACACATTTTTAGTTGGTGTTATAGATTGGACCCCACCAGATTAGATTCGGGGTATGTCGGATAAGTGAGAACTCCCACAGTTACAGTTTCAGTATCAGTCTGCAGAGTAGAACGTAGAAATCAGTACTGTCAGATACAGTCATCAATCTCAGTAAGGAACTCAGATGGTTCTATAGATTCATAGACCACCCGCTAGATAGGCTTGGTCTCACATAAAGTTATTCAGTATTAGTACCTACAGAGGTCACCCATCAGATAGGCTTAATCTCAGTCTCAGATTCAGTCGAGTTTTCTCAATATCATTTCTAGTGATCACCCGTTAGTTAGGCTTGATTTCAAGCTTAGTCAATCTTAATCATTATTAGAAGATTTAGAGATCATCCCTCTAGATAGATTTTATCTCAGATTCAGCTAGTCACTATCAATTATCGGTAGGATCAATCATTTAGTTTATCAGTATTAAGAAGTATGAATATCAGTTTCAGTAGCTTTTGATACGTGTAATCTCATTATGTTTAGAAACCTTATATTGATGGCATATTCAGTATCAGTTATTAGATTCAGTCCCAGTATGCTCAGTCATAGTATGCACAGTACGTTAAGTAGTTACAGATCCTCTATGTATGCTAATTTAACTCTTGCATATCATTCAGTTAGCTATTGTTCATGCATAAGCCCTTATATTTATCCTTACCTCATTTACATACTCAGTACATTCCCATACTGACGTACTTGTGCTATGGTGTTTTATTTGATGCCATAGGGTCATAAGAACGAGCCCTAGAGCACCCTTAGCTGTCCAGACTTAGTCAACAGCAGTAGACATAGCAGTTAGGCCTCATCACCCGATGATGTTTCTTATTTTAGTACTTCATTAGATTTACTTTATTATCAGTAGACGAAGTTAGTTTGGGACATGTCCCATCAAATCCATAGTTCAGACAGTTAGAGGCTTTTTTAGGCAGATGTATTAGTATTCAGTTTTTAGTTTAAGTATTTTAGACATTTTGAACCTTATGGCAAGTTTTCACCAGCTTTCCGCATTTATTGTATTATATTATGCAGTGCTCAGGTACAGATATCAACAAAGGATTAGCTTGTGGTCCTTCGGGGTCATGAGCATCGTGTAATGACTAGGGGTAGTCTTGGGTCATTACAAAGTCGTGTCAAGTAGAGTTCTTTTTTATGGGTATGTAGCACACCATACTTATAAGGAGGAAGGTACGAGGCATTTTAGAATGTTTCCCTTTTTCTTTATGTTCTAGTTCGTGCGATAGGATATGAATTTTTCCTAACTTCTGACTTTCTATGTTTAAGATCATTCCTCCCCATAGATCATATGGTTAAAATACCTGAATCGGGAAATCTATCCTTATTTAGAAAAATGTGAAAGATATTCGCCTTACTCAATGGATGCGGACCTATTATAGATCCCATACCCAGAGTTCATTGCTACTATAGGGGTTTATCCAGTCCAAACTATACCTCCTAGGCATCCCTAATCTAGTGTAAATCATACTCAGTTCCCACATAGAGAGGTCTCAAATACTGAGTTCAGACAGTCTATCCACATGATTGCTCAGCTTGTGACTTCTCACTCTCATCGTTCTAAAGATGTGAGTTTTATTCCTGGTTCTTCTGAGATTACTTGGGTTGGGAAGTTCATGAGGCTGAATCCACCCACCTTAATGAGTACCATGGTTGAGGAGGACCCTTAAAGGTTTATAGATGAGATGGAGAAAATATTTAGGGTCATGTATGCCAGTGATATTGAAGAGGTAGATTTTGTGGCTTATCAGGTGAAGAACGTGGCTTACTAGTGGTACTATGAGTGGGAAGAGTTGAAAGATGAAATCTTAACCTATAATATGGGAGGGGGAGTTTTCAAAGGCCTTCCTAGATCACTTCTTTCCTCAAGAATTGAGGGAGTCCAAGGCCAAGGAATTTGTCAATCTAAAACAAGGGAAGATGAGTGTCAAAGAATATGCTTGAAATTCACCCAGTTGTCCCGGTATTGCCCTGAAGTTGGTGTGAAACATAAGAGCTCATATGAGAAAGTTCACATCCGATCTCTCAAATGATTAAGAGTTAGAATGTATGGGGGAAATATTGAACAATGATATGGACAGCTCCAGATTATTAGTGTATATGCAGTAAGTAGAGGAGGGGAAAAAAATGTAAACAGAGGTAGAGGAAAGACAATTTAAGAGAGCCAAGTCTACGAATCATGATTATAGTTAGCATTAGGGTAGCAAAAAGGGAAAGAAATCCTCTAAGAAGAAGTTTTGGGGTAATGAATGGTCAATGAATAGTGCACCAGTACCTAGACCTTCAGTCAATCAGTGATCATTATTCAACAGTGGTTCGAGGATCCAGGGTACTCAATCTCAAGAAAGTATGACTCAGGTCACACCCTCATTATAACTCATATGGAAAGATTCATTCGGGGAGGTACTATTTGATAAATTATGTGTGCTATAACTGTGGCTAGGCAGGCCATGTCCAAAAAGATTTTCCCTCCGAGAAAGAAAACTTTGGAGGCTCTAAGTCCCAACCTGGTTCCACAGCTCCTCCAGCTAAGGGTACGACTTCTACTACTAGCGGTGGCCGTAATTGGTTGTATCCATTATCTACTCACTAGGACTCAAAGGCTTTACCATATGTTGTTACATGTATGTTACAGATCTTCTCCTATGACATTTATGTGTTACTTGATCCTGGATCTACTTTGTCTTATATAACTCCATATGTGGCAGTAAGTTTTGGTTTTGATCCCAAGAATATTTTTGAACCCTTCTCTATCTCTACCCTTATAGGTAAATCTATTTCTACTAGGTGAGTTTATAGAAATTTTGTAGTGTCTTCCTTTTATTGGGATCCTATGGTAGACCTTGTAGAGCTTGGTATGGTGTACTTTGACGCTATACTAGGGATAGATTGTCTCCATTCGTACTATGCTACACTATATTGTAGAACTAGAAAGGTCATCTTCTGTTTGCCGAATGAGCTAGTTATAGAATTGGGGGGGGGGGGAGAATATTCATTTTTGCCTAAGGGGAAGTTCATATCTTATCTTAGGGCCCGCAAGCTCATATCCAAATGTTGCTTGTACCATCTTGTTTAGGTCAAAGTTTCTAGCATTGGAAGTCCTTCCTTCAAGTCGGTTCCAGTAGTTAATGAATTATCAGAAGTCTTCCTGATGATTTCCCTAGGATACCCAAGATAGGGACATAGATTTTAGCATTGACCTATTTCCAGACACCTGACCTATTTCTATTCAAACATATAGGATGGCTTCTGTCGAATTGAATGAGTGTACAGATCAGTTAAAAGAACTTCTTGATAAAGGATTTATACATCCTAGTGTCTACCCCTAGGTGCTCCTATACTTTTCATGTGTAAGAAAGATGACTCCCTCCGCATGTGTATATATTACCGTCAACTGAACAAAGTCACAGTTAGAAATAAGTACCCTCTTCCCAGAATCGATGATTTTTTAAGAAACTTCGGGGTACTAAATGTTTTTCTAAAATAGACCTTTGATCGGTTTATCATCAGTTGAAGTTTTGGAAGGTTGACATTCCCTAAATAGCTTTCCAAATTTGATATGGTCACTATGAATTCATGGTCATTTCCCTCGTACTGAATAATGCCCCAAAAGCATTTATGGATCTCATGAATAGGGTGTTTCATTAGTTTTTGGACCTATTTTTCATAGTCTTTATTTATGACATATTGATTTACTCTAAGAGTGAGGAGGAGCATGTCAATCACCTCGAAATCATCCTTCACACTCACTACCAGAAATTCGCTATTTTCCGACCGAAAATTTTCGACTACTTCAGTCGGAAATCTTATTTTTTTATTTTTTATTTCAAAATATTTTTTCAATTTTATATGGGATAAAAAAGTCAAATATATGGCAGCAAATTTCAGAAAATATATATTCCGACTACAGTAGTCGAAAATTTAAATAATTAAATAAATTATTTATTTCTCTAAATTATTAAATATATATTCCGATTACAGTAGTCAAAAATATAAATAATTAAATAAATATAATACTAAATATATAATTAGGTACCTTATGAAATAATTAAATAATTATTTAAATAGATTATTACATGTACATTTCCGACTACTGCAGTCGAAAATACTAATAACTAAATAAAATTAATAATTAATTAAATATATATCCGACCACTGTATTTGTAAATGTAAATAATTAAATAAATATAGTACTAAATGTATAATCAATCCTTTATATGGAATTTAAAAATAAATAACATAAATTATTAACTATATATTTCTAACTACTGTAGTCAAAAATAAAAATAATTATATAAATATATTAGTATATATATAATCGGACCCTTACAAGGAAATTAAATAATTATTTAAGTAAATGATTAAATATTTATTTCCGACTGAAGTAGTCAAAAATATTAAATAATTATGTAAATGAATGATTAAATATATATTTCCGACTAAGGTAGTCGGAAACATTAAATATATAATGAATAATTATATATATATTTCCGACCACTGTAGTCAGAAATCTTATAAATACTTGATTTAAATATATAATTTAATTATATTAAATATCTACCGACTGAAGTAGTCGAACCAACGGAAGTAGTCGGAAATTTACATTTAATATACACTAAATACAACATTCCCTATTCACTCTCTCACTCCCTCTCTCTCTAAGATAGGGCACGAAGTTCTCTCTCTCGCCTCTCTTCTCTCCGCATCTCTCTCAGAAATTGGTCGTAAAGGCTGCGTTTCTCGCAAAAAGTGGTAACGGCGATGGAAAATTTCACTGATTTGAGGTAAGTTGGTTTATCTCTACCCCCAACTCCATTACTTTAGTTATATGCACTTGTATGCTGCAATGTATAGGGCACCCAACTTTTGCCGTATAAAGGTTATTCGTCGACTTAGAGAGGTCAGTGTTGGTGGAGGCTAAGTTTTCTGTTTGAATGTTGCCTAATTATATACGAAATTGTATATTAAATATATTTATTATTGCCCTTTGCTACTTGGTTCTTCTCTCTTTTGTACCTCAACAACTTTATGTAGTATTTTCACTCTAGCTTTTACTCTTTCACTAATCAAACTTGTCTTGAAAAATGCCTTTCTTGAGTCGAGTCTACAAAAATATGCTCTCTATGTATGGTACAGGTAACATCTGTGTACTACTATTTCTAGGTTTCACTTATGGGATTTCCATAGCTTTTACTCTTTATGTTTATCGAGCTTGTTTTTTAGAACACTTTTCTTGAGCTGATGGTCCATCGAACCATACTTTCTATGTGTGGTAGAAGTAAGGTCTGTGTACATTCCACCTTTCTCACCTTATTTGATCCCATTTGGGATTAGGTATGTTATTGTTCAAGGTTTTGCATATTTTTCAGTGTCTTTCTCTTGGCTGCTTAATTTCTTTCTTGTGTTGTAAAGCATGATGGAGATGTGTTGGTTGATTTTAGTCGTTGCTTGTAGACTTGGTCATTAGTGTTTTTGTCTCACTCTAACAGGGTCACTATTTGTGTTATTAGGTAGACATATTGTAACACCCCTATGTTTTTTCTTCTTCTTCGCCCTTCTGTGGTGTGAACGGTTGCAAGTCTTATGACTGATGATTGTGTCAGTTCATTTGGATCTGTGATTGCTGACCCTTTTCCTGTGTCTGTTTACTTGTACAAAAGGGTGATTTGTATTTTTCTACTCTTCTTCCTCTAGCATCATTTCATAACATTTCTATTACTGTGGGAAATGGAAAGGAGAAATCTCCAGTAATAACTGAACCTACCTATTGTGTGAATGCAGGTAGTACTTTCTCAGCATTGGTGTCAATCAAAAGCTTCAAACTCAGTTTGGAACCAGAAGTTGTCATTCTGGTTGGGCTGCTCACTGCTCCAGACTGCAACTAGTATTCTTGTAGAAGTAGTATTCTGGATGCATCAGGAGACTTATGTTTAACTAAGTTGTAGTTTCTTCATATGTAATAATCATTAATCAATAAACTTAATTATTGTTAATATACTGTTATCTTAGGAATAAAATACTCTCTAACTTTAGCAAAAGATATCCCCCAAAATACTCCCTATTGAAGTTTTTACTTAGAAAAATTAAAGTGTTTGCCTAAAAAATGAGTAACCCTGATATTTGGTTATTGATAAATTTAAATGTACCATTTTAAAGTATCCCCTATTAATTAACTGGCAAAAGTATTTAGTTTTGCAATTATTTATGCATTGATATTCAACTGTTGCTACTATTTACAGCAAAACAACAAATACCAAACTACAAATTATGTTAAACTTTTAAAAAATTATACACACTCTATTTCGTATTAGTTGGCATGTTTCGTTTTCTAAAAGTTAATTTGACTAATTTTTAAAGCTAATGTCTATTGGCTACTAATATCACTGGACTGTTAGACTTGGTCTTATTCCTATTAACATTCATATTACCATTTTTTTCGTCCAACTTGTTCTTGTTTTTTCTTGTAATTTTGGAGTTAACCCCATGATAGTCACATAATGTTATGATAATAATCTCCTACTTATTCTAAGGCTACTACAAAGAGATTCTTTAAGCAGCAAAAATTAGTTTCAGATGGAGGGTACCTATGGAGAAGTTTGCACAACTCAATATCCTTGAAAATTTTCATTTAAATATGATTTGAATAGTTGTGTAAAAAGTTAGTATAGATATATACCAGAGAATTTCAGCCCAGACATGTCTAAAAATACTTGGTCTTATGATTGAATAATGTTATGTTGTCTTCTTGGTTTAGAATAATTTTTGCAAAGTTAAAGATGATTACACTGTAAATTCTTCTTTTAATTAAAATATTCTATTGTTGCTGGCTGCTTTACTATGTTGTATTAAATCTCTTAGTCTTCTTCTTGTGTCCACTGCGTAGTAGCATCTCTATGCAAACCTGTTATTATTTTGTTTCTCTTGTTTTTGTTTCTCTTCTCTATTATTATTATTATTGTTGTTCTTGTGTAGATGGAAAATGAAGATCGTATATGGATGTATAATAAACTTTATCCTAACTGTGCGGGGTTAAGGAAGGAATATAAACAAGGGGTAGCTGGATTTATTGCTAAAGCAATGACACTTAATGATTTCTTATTGAAGGGATAATTAGGTGTCCTTGTTGGAATTGCCAGTGTTGCAAGTTATTGAGTCCAAATACTATTATATTACATCTTTATAGGAAGGGTTTTATGTTGAATTATACTGTGTGGACAGCTCATGGAGAGAGTAATGCTGCTAATAATTTTGCTTTTTAGAATTATGTTGAAAGTCCAATAATAAAGAATAATGTTGAAAGTTCACGATACAGTGACATGGTCAGGGATGCTTTTGGGACACACTCAGGGGCTCAAAATGAACCAAATGATGAGGCTATGCACTTTTATGAACAGTTAAAGGAAGCTAGTCATCCATTGTATGAAGGATCAGTGCATTCTAAGTTATCTGTTGCCGTTCGGTTACTGAGTATTAAGTCAGATTATTCTATTTCTCAAGACGGCATAAACTCTATCATTGGACTTATGAATGAACTTAACCCAAATAAACTTGACTTACCAAAAGATTTCTACACAATAAAGAAGTTGGTTTCTAAGTTAGGACTTTCATCAGAGAGGATTCACTATTGCGAGAAAGGTTGCATGTTGTTCTATAAGGAAGATGAAAATTTAGAACATTGCAAATTTTATAATCAGCCTCGTTATAAGGAAGTCAGACATGCCAAAGGGAAGAAGGTTCCTATGAAGTCGATGCATTACGTACCCCTTATACCATGGTTAAATAGGTTGTATGCACCTATGAGCTCTGCCCCTCATATGAGATGGCACTATGAAAATAAAAGACCACCTGGTGTTTTATGTCATCCATAAGATGGAGAAGCATGGAAATATTTTGATAGTGTGTATTCGGATTTTGCTAGTGAACCAAGAAATATTAGGTTGGGATTATCTACTGATGGATTCACTCCATTTTCTGTCTCAGCTACACCATATTCATGTTGGCCGATGTTTGTGGCTCCTTATAATCTCCTGCCTGAATTGTGTATGACGAGTCAGTATATATTTCTAACTTGCATAATTCTAGGTCTTCAAAATTCAAAATTTTTGATTGATGTGTATCTGCAGCCACTGATTGATGAGTTGAACTTATTATGACATGAAGGTGTGGAAGCATATGATGTATCAATGAAACAAAACTTTAGATTGTGTGCTACTTTGATATGGACTATAAATAACTTTCCTGCTTATGGAATGATGTCTGGGTGGTTGATAATGAATTGATATGGATGGAATTCTCATCATGATAGTAAAATACAATGCATATTTAAGTTGAAATCAGCTTAACGTATCAAAGAACACTTGTATGAGGCCCAAAGGCACTTGGAAAAACCTGATTGGCTGAATGCTAATGTGTCGGATCAATTCTTGGAAAAATGGGATACTCCTAAATATACAGAAAAGAGGGAATAGGAAAAGGAAAATAGAGCATCTCAAATGGGTGGCTTGTTGCACACTGGAGGTTCGATGAGTTTTTCTACCCACCGACGAAAACTGGTAATATTAGCTTAAATTTCTGATTTGTTTGGTTTAGTTCACTATTCTATACCATGACATAGTGAAGCTGTGTGGGGATTTTTTGATTCACTATTGTTGTTATCTTCTTTTTGTTGTTCATCTTGAAGTCTACTGAAGCCGTGTGTGGCCTATTTCGATTCACTAGCATTGTTGACATCTTGTTGCTCTTATTATTATTTATCTTGAAGTCTAGTAAAGCCGTGTGTGGCCTATTTTGATTCACTAGCATCATTGACATCTTGTTGCTCTTGTTGTTGTTCTTATTGAAGTCTAGTGAAGCCATGTGTGACCTATTTTGATTCACTAGTATAGTTGACATCTTGTTTCTCTTATTGTTGCTTGTTGAATGTGCAAGTGAACCTGCTGATATCTACAATCACTTAAAGAGTAATTATATGTAAAAGCACTTAGAGTAATAATTTGTGAAAGTGAACCTGGTGACATCTATTAATAGTGACCACTTAAGTGTATTTGATGTTTAATTTAAAACGGCAGCAGAAATCGCAATAAGTTTCACTAATCATCATAGCTCACATCTCTATGTATACGGTTCACACATCTCAACTCACTAAACATAAAGTAAATCCAGCTACAAAATTCTTATCAAACACTATATGCTTTAATATTTTTAATTCTATAATGCTTAAATGTGGTTGGCCTAACAAAAAAGGTTAACAAAACAACAACTTGATGTCTTCTAGATGTCTTGTTTCTATCAGTGTAAACTGAGGCTAACAAAAGAGTACAAAATCACCTTTTTGTGGGTTGAATACTATTATAGTATGGTGTAGAATCTGATCTCTCCATGGGGCTGCTCCTAAAATATGGATAATGTTGGTAAACCTGTAGCTTTTGTTGCTCAACACACACCCCTTCTTCTTGTTTTTGATAATGACAATCATGATCTTGTAAGGACTGTTTTTTTCTTTGGTTGAGTGCTCTTTGTCTCTGCTATTTTTTAACACAAAGACAAAATGGTTTTGATTAAATTTTCATAATGAAAGGAATTTTAGAACAGGCTTTCGAAAATAGTCTCTTTATCCTAAGAAGGTAGGGGTAGTTAGAAAGGTGTATAACATATTCTCTACGCACTCTATTTGTGGGATTATACCGAGTATGTTATTGTTTTGTATTCATAATGAAAATATGGCACTTAATAAATAAGTACTAACAACTTTTTGTTTATAAAATATGCCACTATTAGAGGATGTAACGTATGGTTGCTTATAATGGATTTTAATCAAGAATGAAACATGCATTCATTTGGAAAGAAAATGTGCAATAAATGAAAGTGAGCTATAAGCACATTTCCAAAAGTATGTTTACATGTTAGATATATTGACAAATGTGAAAAGCTATAAGATCAAGAAAGTCTAATATAGGAAACTCAAATAGAAACAAAAAGATACAATAAGGTGAATAATCCATAATAAAAGAACATTAAATACTACTAGTACTACTGGTATTATAACAAAGAATGAGATTTTATCCTCTTGAATATATACCTTGCCTATTGACATCATTCTTCATGCTTCTGTACATCTGTTTTCATGAAAACAAATATTACTAATAAAAGTCTTGAACTTTATAAAATAACTAAGAAAACAGTAATAAAAAGAGGTGAAAAAAGGATCTTTAACGTTGTGATTGTTATGAAACTAACTGACTGAAAAGAATTGAAAAGAATTCACCTAAACTACTACTTCTGTTGGATTTGAGTATTATTGAATCATGGACTCCATGATCTATTTGTATTAGTCTTAAGATGTTTTGGTCTATGCAGCCCAGACTTGTCTTCATACTTGCATTATCTCTTTTTCTATAATTTTGCAGGAATTTAAAAATGGGGGAAAAGAGTTTATTGATATCTACGAAGAGACACATAGGAAGAAAAACAAGGACGGTACAAGAGGAGAGTGGGTCAAAATGCATGCTAAGAATGCATATGTAAGATAATAACTTTTACATACATTGTTTTGTTATTAGTCAACTTTTCTTGTTTACATATGACAAATAATTTTTCTTTCAGGAAGAATTTCAAAAAAGCATAGAAGAGTGGCATCAAATCCAACCTGCTTTAGAGGATGGTACCATGATCGAACCATCACCTGCAGAGCTGAATAATATGTGGACAACTGTGGTAGGTGGTCCAAAGAATGGTAGAACCTACGGGAAAGGGGTTCTCCAATTCTCAAGTAGTCCTTCATTGTTTCCCAGTTCCTCTTCTACTTTGCAAACTATGGAAGAAATGGAAGCGATGAAAAAGAAAATTGTGGAATTGACGAAGAAATATGTAGCTAATGATGTTAAGTTTGATAAATTTGCTAAATTTAAGGAATTGGTTAAGAAGCACATGCCGCAAGTATTTCATGACAAGGAAGATAATGAATCTGCTGATAATTAGACTGTAGTTATTGTTCTTATTTTTGGTTGTGACATTTAGATGTTTAAACTATTTGATTTGATGTTTGTTTTGAATGTTTTTAGTGGTTGTATTTT
The DNA here is from genome assembly GCF_002878395.1 of Capsicum annuum. NCBI lineage: Eukaryota > Viridiplantae > Streptophyta > Magnoliopsida > Solanales > Solanaceae > Capsicum > Capsicum annuum. The sequence continues at coordinate 27,934,748 of NC_061119.1, forward strand.
ATAAATTTTTGTCGTGTTTGATCCTATTGTGGAAAATACATAGTTATGTTTTTTATAATCTGAAAGCAGTGTAAGCTAATGCAATATAATAATTATTAAATAATTATTTATTAAATAATAATAATTTTTAAACAATAATTATTTATTAATTTTTCGACTACAGTGGTCGGAATAATTATAATTGTTAACTAATTATTTATTAAATTTTTGACTACAGTGGTCGAAGTAATTATAACTATTAAATAATTATTTATTACATTTCTGACTACAGTAGTCAGAATAATTAAAATTATTAAATAATTATTTGTTAAATTTTCGACTACAGTATTCGGAACAATTATAATTATTAAATTTTTGATTACAATAGTCGGAATAATTAAAATTATTAAATAATTATTTATTAAAGTTCCTACATAGTAGTTGGAATATTTAAAACTATTAAATAATTATTTATTAAATATCCGACTACATTTCCGACTAAAGTAGTCGGAACTTTCCTATTACTGTAGTCGGAAATATTTTTTCGACAAGCTATATTCCGACTACCATCAAGTATCCGGAAAGTAGTTAGAAATAGCATATTTTTCGACTACATTCCGATTACATTGGCCGTCGAAAATTTAATGTTTTCTGGTAGTGACTCTTAAGGACTATGTGTTGTACGCCAAAATCTCTAAGTGTGAGTTATGGCTTAGTTCAATAGATTTTCTGGAGTATATCATTTCTAGTGAAGGAATTAGGGTGGATCCCCAAAAAGTTGAGGGTGTAAGGAAATGGCCTAGACCACCGACTCTAATCGATATCTGAAGCTTCTTGGGTTTGGAAGGATATTGCAAGAGGTTTTGTAACACCCCGTGCTTTCGGACTAGAATCTAGACCATCGTTCCACGCGTATAGACCCGAACTAGATAATTCCTTATTAATATATGTGTGGTTATCAATCCTATAGTGTAGGAATACCTTTGAATATGAATTGAGGTCACAAAAAATCCCCTAACTCCAAGACGAGTTGAAAACATTTCCAGCGATTAAGTTTCAGTGGATGTTTAAACTTGGGTCAAATTTCATTGACTATAAATTCTTGTATATATCAAATTATAGGGCCTACTATATATCAAATGAAAGGTCTTCTAAGTATCTTTCCAACGATACCAATTTTGCCAAAATACGATATCCGAGCGAAAAGTTACTGCCATTTTTGTGAGAGAGGCAGTAACTGCGCGTGATTAGCGTGCGATGCATGCCCCTAATTTTAAGTTTCTGTTTTCGCGATTTTAAGGGCAATTTGGACCTTTACCTCACCCAAGGTCTATCCATAACATAAAATTCATGCCTCAAAAGCTGAATACACTCCATAATTCAATTTTTCCTCTCAAATTAAAACCCTAAATCCTTTTCCCTCAAGATGAAGAATAAAGATCTTAAGTTCAAGACTCCAAGAAAAGGGTCAAGATCCGGGTTCCATCTATCAAGATCTAGGTTCCATCTTTCAACTCTTATAGTCTAAGGTACGTGGGGTTAATCCTAAAAACTACATTGGCTTGAAAACACTAGAGCATGATTTTAAGATTATTAAGCATAAATTTTAAAAAGGGTTTTGGAATCTATATTTTAAATTATGTATTCCGAATGATTAAATGTTACTATTGCTTTGGCCTTGTGGTCCTTTCCCCTAAATTGATTTACTTGTATATGTATATGTATGAAAATTGAGATTGAAGATTGTTTGAGAGCGCAAATTATGAACTCCCTCTCTTGTATTGAATTGAAGTTTATGGTTTTGTTGGAAAAGAGTTGAAATGCATGTGTTACGATTGAAAGTTTTTTTCTCAATGTCATAGTATTTGAACATGATTTAGACATGATGAAAGGGTGTTTCTTGATATAACTATGTTTTGTGTTAAAGAGAAAAAATTGCATGAAATTAAGAATTTTGACATGACCACCTTTGTTTACTGAATTAGTGATAAAGAGAATTGCTTGCATGGTTTTACATGAGTTTTAAAGGATGAGTTTCTTGAAAAGAATTATTGATATGGTGGTCCTGAATTCCATGATTTGAGAATAGAGACATAAGTTGCTATAAATGGCTTAGAGAATGTGACTTGCAAGTCAGTGGTATGACGATACCATGTAAATATATGCCATAGTAGAATTAGAGTCTTCAGAACTTGATTTTAGAGTTTCCATGTTGTAAAGAAATAAAAATGGGCTTAAATAGGGTTAGGTGGTTACCCAAAGAGGGCATGAGTCAATCGACTCATACCCTAAAATCATATTTTGCCGATATGGGTATGTTACTTTTGTACGCTGGCAACGACCCTGTGGCGTAGTAGAGATTCAGAGACTCTGACCATTGCGGCAAACTTGGGTTGGGGGCTTAGCTACCGAGTTAAGGGAAGATTCCATATAACCCGTCGAATTACAGAATTGTAGGGTATACCACCTCGCGCAGAAGTAAAATAAAAGAGTGTCCCATAGTTTAGATGATTTTACAAAGTCTTTTAAATATGCCGATGTGATTTTACCTTATGATATATTTATGAATTGTTTTAAATTTCTCTTATATATGTTGAATACCAATTACTATTTTGGATTTGATCTGCGTATTAGTACAACTGTATTGACCCCCTACCTCTCAGGTTTTGAGGCACAATCTAGGGGTTCGAATAAGCAGTAGATTTCTTCAGATCGAAGTGCAGAGTTCAGTTGGTGAGCCTTCCATTTTTAAGAGGGCCTAATTTCCTTCAGTCATTTATCGTTATTATGGTTTTGGTCTATTAAGGGCCTTGTCCTAGTTTTCAGACAACTTTGTTCTTATGTAGTAGAGATTTTGCAGACTGAGTCAGATATTATTTTAATGTTGTCGAATTGTAGTCTTTAACATTATGTTGTTTTCAGAGCATGACCATGATCCCTTATTCAGTTATATTTTCGCATTTTTTTCTGTATATGAATGGTGTATGTGATTACAAGTTAGATGGGCGTCTGGGCTTTCATGGTTTGATTTGCTCATCACGGCAGGTTCAGCTCATAATAGATTTGTAGAGAATTTTTCATCCATAGCTACTTCACTTACCATATAGACTTAGAAAAAGGTAAAATTATTTTGGTTTGACTCTTGGGAATATAGTTTTGAAAGATTGAAAGACAAGTTGACTACTGCGCCAGTATTGACCATTTTTGAGGGACAGAGGGTATTGTGATTCATCCTAGGTACGAATTGTATATGTACCTTTGCAACATAGTAAGGTAGTGGCGTATGCATCCAGAAAGTTAAAGGTATATGAGAAAACCTATCCCAACCATGATTTAGGATTGACGACTGTGGTGTTTGCACTAAAAAATTAGAGATATTATCTTTATGGGGTGCATGTAGACATCTATACTGATCATATGAGTCTACAGTATGTTTTCACCAAGAAAGAGTTGAATCTCAGGCAGAGGCAGTGGTTGGAATTGTTGAAAGATTATGACATGAGCCTGCATTATCATCCAGGTAAAACTAATGTGGTTGTTGATGCTCTTAGTAGGTTTTCCATGGGCAATATTTTTCATGTGAAGGAAAGAAAGAGAATTTGGTCCAGGATATTCATTGGCTTACTAATCTATGAGTTCGACTCCTAGAACCCGAAGATGGAGGTTTGTTCATCAAAGAGGTAGCTAATTCATCCATATGTATAGAAGTTAAGGAAAAATAGGCGAGAGAAACCATATAGATGCAGATCATGAAGGATGTTGGTCAACTAATGGTTATCAAGTTTTAAATTGGAGGTGATGTAATTTTAATATATCTAGGTATTTTATGTGTGCTCGATGTAGGTGGGTTGCGAGAGAGTATTCTTGATGATGCTCATACTTCTAAGTATGTTGTTTACTCTTGATCCACTATAATGTATCATGATCTCAAGGAGATTTATTGGTGGAGTAACATGAAAAGAGTCGCTAAGTGTATGAATTGTCAACAAGTTAAGGTGGAGCACTTGAGGTGATGTGGTACCTACCAGGGCAGAGCTTTGCATCTATGGAAATGAAAGATGATCAATATGGACTTCGTTACAAGGCTTCCATGTTCTCGGAACTAATACGACTCTATTTGGGTAATTGTAGATAGTATGACAAAATTTGCCCACTTTTTGCCCATGAGGACTAATTATTCGGGGGATGATTATGCAAAACTGTACATTTAGGAAAATAGTTTGATTTCATGGGGTTCTAATATTCATTATATCAAACCGAGTTTAGTAATTATCTTCTTAGTTTTTGGCGTTCATTTTAGAAAGGTTTGGGTACCCAAGTGAACCTCCGCATTGCCTTTCACCCTTAAACGGATGGGTAAGAAGAACGTACCATTCAGATTTAGAAAATATATTGAGGGATTATGTGATTGACTTTATGGGTAGTTGGGTGGATCAATTGCCTTTGATAATATTTGCCTATAACAATAACTACCATTCTAGCATCCACATGGATCCTTTTGAGGCTCTTTGTGAAAGGAGGTGTAGGTTACTGATTGGTTTGTATGAGGTGGGTAAAACTCATTTGTTTGGACCAAAACTTGTTCATCAGGTGATAAAGAAGGTGAAAGTCAATAGAGAAAGGCTTAAGATCGCCCATAGTCGTGAGAAGTCCTACACTAATGTTAGAAGAAGGGATTTAGAATTTAAAGTTGACGATTGGGTGGTTCTAAAGGTATCCCCAATGAAGGGAGTCTGAGATTTGGGAAGAAAGGAAAGCTCAATTCTTGCTACATAGGTCCTTACCAGATTGTGAGAAGGGTTGGTGGGGTTTCTTATGAGTTAGATTTGCCCGCAAGTTTAGCTTTCTATCATCTTGTATTTCTTGTGTCAATGCTTAAGAATGTATTAGAGATCATTCGCTTGTATTACCTATCAAGGAGATTTGTTTTAAGGATTCTTTATCATATGAAGAAGAACCCATAGCTATACTAGATTGGAAAGTTCAAATGTTGAGGACTAAAGAGATAGCTTTGGTTAAAGTGTTATGAAAGAATCATAACGTTTAGGAATCTACTTAGAACTCAGAGAATGGTATCCATGCAAGATACCCATCATTCTTTGAATCAGCGGATGATGATATGGAATGTATTGATCTTATTCTACTAATTTTTGTTCATGTAACACTTTAAATTGTGCTTATGTGTTTTGAACCATCATTCGGGGATGAATGATCCCAAGGAGGGATAATATAACAACCGATACATTTTAACGCTCAAATAATGTATAAAATGAGCCTTAGGACCCCTATATTGATGGTAAACCATGTATGGATGGGGTAGGTCGCATTGGGGGTGCTGTTAGGCATTTAAAAAGGGTTGGCGTCGTAAAGGGGATGCTCAGCAAAGGCCTTACACTATGGAGGAATTGTAAAGGTCCACTAGATAGGGTCTTTTATGGACCCATGCTGTGGACCCCGAACTCCGCTTTTGGTCCACACCACAGACCCTGTGGTCTGCGATGGGGTGGCATTACTGAGCCCCTTCCAGGAATTAAAAGTTGTTTTATTTTATTTTATTTTAAGTGCATTGAGGTATTTTATCATTCCAAAAGCATTCCTAATCCTTTTTGGATGAATAAAGGGTATTAAAAATATTATATCACCTCACTAAATCCCTAATCATCATTCCTTAAGTAAGAAAAGAGAAACTACCTAGAGTTTAAGCATTTTAAGCTTCAAAAGTCAATTTTCCCAACGTTCTCTTGGATTTGAAGGTATATGAAATTGTCCTAACTCTCATATTCATAAGTTTAATGTTTTAAAAAACCTTTAAAGTGTGTAATTATGTATATGTATGATGGGTTTTGAAATTGTTTGAAGAGCATGCATTTTGGACCTTATTTTAAGATAAAATTTTGTATTTACCATAGGGTGTTTCTATAAACTCAAATTATAATTATGTGTACGTATGATATGAGTTCTGAGAACTGATTGAGAGCATGATTTATGAAATTCCCCACTCATGGAGAAATTTATCGTCTTGAAATGTTATGGGTTATTCAAATGGATGATTAAAATCTTGAGTTTAAATGCTTTACTATCGGTTATGGATTGATATCGTTTTTTGACTAAGTGAGAGGGTGTTTCTTAGATTTATAAATGATCATGTTTCCTAATAAATAATTGCATGTGATTGATGAAATAGATGACCAGCATATGTTAAATCCTTGAAAGGAGAGTATTTTAGCATAAGTTTTCATGTGATTTTGAAATAAAAGCTGTCATGTGATAATTGAGTTATTTGGTGGTCAAATAACATCCTTTTGAATGAAAGGGCTATGGACATGATTTAATATGATATGGTTTTCAAGTCTAGATATAACGATACCAATTACAAAATGCCCTTACATGAGAGAAATAATTTTTTTTACGCATGAAGCATGGTCTTAAGAGGCTAAAAATGGGATCAAAGAGAGTTAGATGGTTACATGAAGAAAGAACGAGTTCAGATAACTCATAGTTTGAAACCGTGTTTTGTCGATGTGGTTTTTTCATTAAATGGTATGTCAGCAATGAGGCATCTTATTTTTCATGACACGTTATATCAGCAATAAGGCATACTTTTTTCTATGACAGGGTATGTCATCAAGGAGGCATACTTTGTTTTTATTACGTATTCTTTTTCATGACAGGGTATGTCATCAAGGATGCATGCTTTGTATTTTATGTACTCCAACTTGTAGCAAACTTAGCCGATTTAAGGGCAGATCTTATATAGACCATGGGATAATAGATTTGTAGTGTATACCATCTACCTCAGAATTAAGACAAAGAGTTGAGTTTTTATCTTTGCAAGAATGATTTGAAGATCTTTAAATATGCCGATGTGATTTTACATTTATTATGATAAATGGCTTTCACAGTCCTATAAATTATTTTACCTGAAATATTTGTTATTTTTGGATTATTCTACATACCAATACTTTTCTGAGTATTGACCCCCTTTACAGGGTCTTAGGCACAGTCTGTGCTCCAACTCAGCAGTAGATTGTTCCAGTCTTTCAGAGTTGGCAAGCCTTCCTTACTTCCTAAGGCATTCTATCCATATTTTAGTTTCAGTCATTTTATGGTCCCATAGAGGGCCTTGTCACGATTTATAAAGGCTAATATGTTCCGTTTAGTAGAAGCTTTATAGACTTATTTAGACGGATGTTGGTTTTTATGAATGGATATTATGATGTATTTTCTTTCATTGCACTAAAAGCCCTAGCATGTTTCAGTTTATCTTCCGCATATTTACTTCTTATAGATTATGCTTATGATCATATGCTAAGGGGTTTTGGGACCTTTATGGTTTGGGATGCCCATTACGGCCAGGCCCTAGAACGGGTCATGAAAAATATCAAATAGAAAGGTGCAAAATCAAAAATATACAAACAATTCTTAGTAAGATCTGAGTTATGAATAAACATGGCAGGTGTTGCAGAGAAATAATGAAATTGTGGAAAGTGGCAGAGAAATAATGGAAATTGTGGAAAATGGCAGAGAAATAATGGAAATTGTGGAAAATGGCAGAGAAATAATGGAAATTCAGTGACCAGTACAACCAAAAAGATAGATTCTTTATCTTCTCCTTATATAGCCTAACACCCATAGATGTAAATTGAAGAACAAGAACACACAATTTGGTAAGGAGCAAAATCTTTAGAAGATTTATCCAAAAAATCCTTAACAAAAAACCACACACAAAACGAAGTAGGGAACATCACAACCTTGGCATAATGTCTCACAATTGCAAGATAGGGTGAAACCCAATCCAAATATAAGATGATGTCGAAGTCAATACACACATGTGATATACTACCAAGGTAATAATAGTGGATGATTATTAGACACCTTATGCTATAGAATTATATTTTTGTATTTCCTAAGGAATAACCTATGGGTATAAAAATTACATATAAGATTAAATAGAGAATCATAAAACATCTCCAAAAGATGAGATAAGTATCCATATACCGAGAGAGAATAAACCCATGATTGAATAAATTATAGCAGGTCAAGAGTATGTTGGAAAAATACCTGTAATAATAGCGTCGGAGGCCTCCTGGGATCTCTACCTGAGTTTAAGCCACGCCAGCCTCTACCTGGTTAATAACGCTCAAACTACATTCTTGAATGGGTGTACGAGATCGTTATCAATATAAAACCCAACTAGGTTAGGGTCGAATCCCACAGGGAACTATGTGAGTGGAGATTAAACTAGTTTGAAACTAAAGTTACAAGTTAAATTCAAGCAAATGATACTAAAAGAAAGTAAAATGGGGGTTTGAGTTTAACAAGTAATTATTGGTCGCTTTACTTTCAATGTTTGTAACCAAGATATTATGAAATAACCAGAATTATGTTCACTAGGGCTTACGGTACATGACAGATGCTAAAGGTAACTCAAGATTCTCATGGTGGTTAGGATAACAAGCTATTTTTATCGATGATATGCTCAAATATCTCTCAACCTATTTAAGCGTTTAATTTCCTAATCCTCTCGGACGTAGGAAATCGCTATTCACTACCTAGATTTTACCTCAGGTTAATCAACCTTGTTATAGCGCTGATTATTAAACGAAGTATTTTCGAGTCCCTGTTGATAATTCAATTCCTACTATATTTGATTTCTTTTTCAAGCAAATCAAAGCAGGTGTGTCTACTGTTTGTAACCAACAGACGTTAATTAAAACTTCAGAATTATCAAGAAATCCTAATACCTATTGAATCTTGAGTATTTATCACCTCATCACGACTTAACCCTAAATCCCATAATTAAGGTTAACGGAGTTTAGACACTTATGATGCAAAGAATGAAACACATAATTGAATTCATAATTGAGAAGATTAACTTATAGAGATGAATAATAATTAGTGAATCGTAGATTAGATCACAAAGGAAAATCCCCATAATAGTTGTATTGTTTGAATCCAAAAAGATAGAGAAAGAAATATTGGAAAATATTCTCCAAGACTTAAAGTATCGAACTCTCTTTAGAATAATGATGATGATGAATGAATCCCCCACTAGAAAACCCTAAAACAAAGCTTTAAATAGTTTAAACTAATTAAGGAAATAAAATTAAAGTTGCATCTTTTTGTCGAAATAGACGACGACATTTGTGACAGCTTATCAGGAGTCTGATGGCTTATCATGGATGTCATCAGCTCCTCTGCACTTTTGGATTCTGTTGTCTAAGGCTGACGATGATGTTGATGCCTTATCACCAACCTGGTGGCTTATCACGAACGTCGTCACAAAAATGTCTTCAACTCCAATTCTTTGTTTAAGGATGATGACATTCATGACGACGTATCACACTTTTGATGTCATATTACCAGATGTCGTCTCAGGCTTCAACTCATGCTTAAGTCTGACGACAACTGTGATAGCCTATCACAGGGCTGACGACTTATCACAGATGTCCTCAGCTATGCTTCTCTTCAAATTTCTCCAGATTTCAACTTCTTTGCTTCCATTCTTGTTGGTTCTCTATCCCATCTGCTTAAACTGTAAAATCAGACATAAACAAATCAAAAACAACAAAAGTTTCTTAAGACTTCATAATTATTCTTGGTTAAAGGTCTTAAATGTGTTAGCAATTGCTCACACATCAACACCCTCAACTTAAAACAATTGTTGGTCCTCAAACAACTACATAACACCATACTACGATGCTTATCCAAGAGACACATAAGATACCTATGACAGTTGATTATCAAGTTTAGTTTAACACACATTACCCTCTCCATTTTTAATCACTTTAACCCCAACTGTGTATATCAATGAAGATCAACATTGTGACAAAAGGGAATCAATATATGACATCAAATTAGCAACAATAATCATGCATATATACAAATTACACTTCCTAAACAAGTAGGCAACTAGCAATGCAACCGATGTGCCCTTACAACAAAGAAATCCCCCTTTTCTCATAGCAGACATCACATATATAACCATGGGGATAATCACAAGGCACTCACTCTCAGAATGAAGTTCCAATCAATGTATGTCGAATACCATAGGCTTGCCCTTATTTTCATTACCCTGATCGTCAAATAGGTCAGCTAGGATCACTATAGGTCTTCTCTTTGGCTTATAATGTAGGCTAGGGGCTGGTATGATAGTCGATGATATTTAAAATGACTACGCCTCCTTGACACTATGCTAAACTCTTGGGGTTTCACTTCTTAACCTTTTTCTCTTTCTCTCTTTCATTGATCACACATGCTCAAGGTGGGTGCTATCTTTTCAAAAACCAAATTATCTTTTTCTAATCTTTTACACAACTTTTTCTTTTCTTATTCTTCTTGCACCACACCCGGCTTTTTATTCTTTTCTCTTATTCTACCTCTATTCATACTCATTTTTCATTATGCACCCCTATGATAGCCACCCTCAACTTAGGCTATTTGCCTAAGTCAAGGTGCACAGTGTCCAAGGAGGACCAGGGCAAAAACAGGTTCATTATGATGTAAATGGAAAGGTGATAGGTATTATGAAAGAAATAGGCAATTTAGGCTAAAAAATAAGGATCAAAGGATATTATGTACACAGGGAAGCTCATTTAGGCTAAAAGTGGGCTAAAATCAAAACGACCTATGATCCTCTCCTAACCGCTATCCTACAACCAAGGCAAGACCAACCGGGCAAGTTCTGGCTTTAACACACAACGGGAACTAGGTAGTATCTCACACACACATGGCACAAAGGTACATCACAAGCTACTACCCATTCAGTTCATGCACTTGTTAGCAGTGATTATCATGTCCCTAGTACTAATGCCATAACAAGATGTATAGTGTTCACACATAAATGCATATCACACAATTATAAAATAGACCATTGGAGAGGTGTTCAAAAATCAACAAAAACATCTTAACTACCTAAGGTACTTGTATTTCTCCTAGTCAACTACAACACATCACAAAACAAAACACAATAAGCCTAAACATGCTAGCTCTACTAGGAACAAGACTCTAAGAAAAAGAGGCACGGCAACAAAAATCCACAGAGGACATTAACACCCACAAGTAACCCCACCCTCAACTTAAAATCATACAATATCCCCAATGCATCAAACCAAAACAAGAGAGTTAGAAACATATCTGTGGCACCACGGGTGCGAAGATCTAATGTTAATCACATAATACGAATACAAACAACAAAATACCTTGGGTTGCCCCCCAAGCAGCGCCTAACTTAATGTCGCGGCACGACATCATTTAGTCATCCTTTATCTCTCCACTTTAACGATTTGAATTGTTTGTCCATCTTTCAATCTTTACACCTTTTAGGTGCGTTGGGCAAATGTGAAGGCATGATAAGGAATGTTCTATCACACCACTTCGAAGATTTGAACTGCGTTCCCAATTTTGCATCGAACTTTCATGTGGGCTCATTTGGAAATAGTGAGAATCTTAAACAACCACTAAATAGATATCGATCTTTAAGCTTCTTGGCCTTTAATATTGGGGTTGTAGTATACCCCTTTGGAAGGACAAACTCCAAAATGTAAGAATCTTCCTCCTCATTTTCAAAATTCATCATTTTCTTGGGTGATTCAACTTTTATCACATCCACCAAGCAAAATGTTGAAAAGTGGTTCGAATGAGGACTAACTCTCAATTTTGGAGTAGCATCTCTATTAGTATTTTTACCCTGAAATGGACTAGAGTCTTCACAAGGATTGTGCTTGATTTTTTTTTTTGACTCCAGTACCATTTCCTCGTCTTTGGCATCTTCATTCATAAATGGTTTGATTGGTTGGGAAATCACCGAGGGTTGCTCAACATCAAGATCATCATCAACATCAGATTCTTACTCCTCATTTTCACACTCATCCATTATGTTAAATGATTCCACAGACAAGATATCATCTAAACATAATATGGAAAAGTGCTTTGAATTCTTGACCTCTATGTCCATATCCTCTATCATTCTTTTTTCCTCGTTATTTTCTCTTATGTTTTGATGTATATCATGTATGATATCATTTGTTGTGTCCACACACTCCAACATTAGTTGAAGCACAACTTCAATACCACTTTTTCTGGTGCTTCGTTCTTCCTATTCTTGACCATAAGACCTATCAAAATCATAAGAAGAACTAAAATTTGGATTAGCATACTATGGGGAGGGCGCATTTGGGCAATCACTCCAATGTCCATCTTGACCATCACATAAAAAACAATTATACTCCCAGTAGGATGGAGATGGTGCACACATCTCTCTCTGAGGAGCATATCTACAATCTTGCCAAAAGTGAGGTCCATCAAAATATGGGCATGGATCATCAATATACGATTTCCAACCACCAAGCTCATGTTCATTCCAAGATGCCACAGTAATAAGTAAACTACAATATAAATCTACCTAAAACTAGAAATAAAAGAAAACTAAAAACAAATATTTACAAGTTTAAATTCAAGCAAGTAGGCTAAAATTCCAAACCAACTCAATACGCCAAATTGTTCCTCGACAACGGTGCCATTTTTGGTAACGCTCAAACTACACTCTTGAATGGGTGTAAGTGATCTTTGTCAATATAAAACCCAACTAGGTTGGGGGAATCCCACAGAAAACTATGTGAGTGGCGATTAAACTAGTTTGAAACTAAAGCTACAAGTTAAATTCAAGCAAATAATACTAAAAGAAAGTAAAATGGGGGTTTGAGTTTAACAAGTAATTATTGGTCGCTTTACTTTCGATGTTTGTAACCAAGATTTTATGAAATAACCCGAATTATGTTCACTAGGGCTTATGGTACATGACAGATGCTAAAGGTGACTCAAGATTCTCATGGTGGTTAGGATAACAAGTTCTCTTTATCGATGATATGCTCAAATGTCTCTCGACCTATTTAAGCGTCTAATTTCCTAATCCTCTTAGACTTAGGAAATTGCTATCCATTGCCCAGATTTTACCTCAGGTTAATCAACCTTGTTACAGCTCTAATTATTAAATGAAGTATTTTTGAGTCCCTGTTGATAATTCACTTCCTACTATATTTGATTTCTTTCTCAAGCAAATCAAAGCAGGTGTGTCTACTATTTTCAACCAATAGATGTTAATTAAAACTTCAGAATTATCAAGAAATCCTAACACCTATTGAATCTTGAGTATTTACGACCTCATCACGACCTAACCCTAGATACCATAATTTAGGTTAACGGAGTTTAGCCACTCATGATGCTAAGAATAAAACACATAATTGAATTCATAATTGAGACTATTAACTTACAGAGATGAATAATAATCAGTGAATCATAGATTAGATCACAAAGTAAAATCCTTAAAATATTTGTATTGTTTGAATCCAAAAAGATAGAGAAAGAAATATTGGAAAATATTCTCCAAGACTCAAAGTATCGAACTCTCTTTAGAATAATGATGATGATGAATGAATCCCCCACTAGAAAGCCCTAAAACAAAGCTTTAAATAGTTTAACCTAAATAAGGAAATAAAATTAAAGTTACAGCTTTTTCTCAGAATAGATGACGACATTTGTGATAGCTTATCAGGAGTCTGATGGCTTATCACGGATATCATCATCTCCTCAGCACTTTTGGCTTCTGCTATTTAAGGCTGACGACGATGTTGACGCCTTATCACCAACTTGATGGCTTATCACAAACGCCGTCACAAAAATGTCTTTAACTCCTATTCTTTATTTAAGGATGGCGACATTCATGATGACGTATCACACTTTTGATGTCATATCACCAGATATCATCACAGGCTTCAAATCATGCTTAAGTCTGACGATACTGTGATAGCCTATCATAGGGCTGACGACTTATCACAGATGTCGTCAGCCATGCTTCTCTTTAGATTCCTCCAAATTTCAACTTCTTTGCTTCTATTCTAGTTGGTTCTCTATCCCATCATCTTAAACTATAAAATCAGACACAAATAAATCAAAAATGAAAAAATTTGCTTAAAACTTCATAATTTTTCTTAGTTAAAGGTCTTAAATGTGTTAGCAATTGCTCACACATTACTGGTTGTGCCACTGTCCTAGATGGCTGAACCCAAACACCTATTGGATACTCTCTCACAATGTGGTCATATCTCCACACTTATAACATCCTCTTCTAGTCATGGGTGGTTAAGATGGAATGAAAGAACTCGAATGTCCTCCAATGTATGAAACCACAGAGTAGATCCCTAAGAAACCAGTCTCGAGCCACATGTACTACAACACCTGTTGGGACCAAGTGGTCTCTTGGCCATGCAGTGCTCTCTTCTCAAGAAAAATCCTCCAAAAACACCTTAATAAATCAAGCCAGCTAGTCAGCCTCCAACCTTGTCCTTGATGTGTGGCTACGTAACATATTATTTTATTATTTTTCACCTCATATTTGTTTTCTTGGTGTTGTCATGAGCATAAATGATGTGATTTACACTTATTTTAATTGATTTTTTATATAGGATTTTATCGAGGTATTTTTAGCTTAATCAAGATGAAAAAGAGCATAAAGAACTAAGGTAGGATCAATGTTACAACATGTAAGTGGAAAATTGCCATTGTTGCAAAGTTAGTAGTGGCGCAGAATTGTAATGGCTATAGGATAGCAAGGAGTGGCTGAAAAAATAATTCCATTTTGGAATTTTAGTTGGTCTTTGAGCCATAACTTGTTATTTGGGCTTCGGCGCAATTCAGGGCCTCCCCTAACCCGATTAGGATTGGTTTTTGATATAATAAGGGTTCCTAAACTCTATATAAAGCCCCCTTTAACCTTTTTATTATGAAAAACTGATTTGGGGAAGCCAAAAGTTAGGGAAAAGCTCAAGAACAAGGTTTAGTTTGACTTTTTATTTTGTTTTTAATTTCTACCTCGTATACTCATTAAATCTCTTCCTCCAAAGAGATTCATAAAGCTAAACCTCTTAGTTTCTAGGGTTGTGGTTCAACATGAAAATTGATGCTTGAATATCATATTATCTATTTTTGAATTGAGTTATTTATTTTTGTTTGTTTTCATCTATTTGTTAGACTTATCATCTTGTGATTATTGTCTAGGGCTTCTTTGTTTGACTTGAAAAATGGAACAACAAGTGTGAAAAGAGAAAATAGGGCTAGTTTGTGAACCCTATAGGGAAAGGGAATCAATTCGTCACCGAGGATAGAAATATACCTTGTGACGTAGCTCAGTTGATACATATGATATCTTATGTATGTAATACACAACAAGATCCTGGACAAGTTTCCAGCTATCCCTCACATGTTTAGAAGTCCCTAAGCCATTTAATTTACACTAAGTACAAGTGGCATGGCCATTTTAACAACCCAAGATTTTGAAAATTTTAACTTTATCCTTATTGAGTTTAAAACATTGATTTATGAGTTAAAATATGTTTAGGGAAGTCAAAAGGGTCATCCAAGAGAGTTTCAAAAATTTCAGAAGAGGTTTAGGGTGTTTTTGGACCACGGAGGTAGAATGCCTCCGTGATTTCAACATGCCATGGAAACTGGCCCTCCGCAATATACAACACATCATAGAGGTTAGTCTTTATGATACACAACATTGTATGGAGGCTAGCCTCCGTGCCACGGAAGTTGTTCAATCTTGTAACTTTTATTAAAGGTTCAAGGGGTATTTCGATCATTTTCCCTCTCCCTAAACACCCAATTGACGATTTAGAAAACCAAGAGTTAAATTATTTACCCTATTCCTTATCGGTTAACAATGTATAATCAACTCCCATTCCTAAGAACAAAAAAATCAAAACTTATTCTAAGAATTCAACCATTCAAGGTCCAATTCCAAGTTTTCTTCAAGAATTCAAGCAATTTAGGTATGTGGAATTTTCATTAATAGGTTCCTTTCACCCATTGAGTCCCAAGATTCCCTTATTTTCAAGTATAAACCCTTTTTCCTCTTTTTATGAAATTTCGATGTTAAGCATGAATTTACTCGATTTTCTCTTAGTAGTTTTGAATAGAAACCATGATGTTGTGTTTCCCAATGTGAATTATACTCTTACATGATTATTAATATCAGTCATCCATATTATGTTCAGTTGATACCATGTCAATTTATCAAGTTTTGAATTAAACCATGTAAGCATATTGTCCTCCCAAGTTCAAAATATTTCCATACTCATAATCATGGATTTCATTGATTTAGTTAATATACTATGTTTTGGGTCAATGAATCATGAATTTCCTTACAATATTATGATGATGTTTTTGTATTTAATGTATTATTCATTGATGGAGGATTATGAATACCTGATAACTATATGTTTATAAATGTTCTATTTTCAAGTAACAAGTCAGTTAGATCATGATTTATTATCATATTTTGATTATCATATTCATGGTGAGCACTTACTATTTATGATGTCCAGTTAACTATAATTAGTACCAGTGTTAGTTCAGTTGGTAGTAGGATTTAGCATCGAGCGAACCTAGGGATGAAGACTCTTCTACTAATAGAGGATTGAGACCATACGTAGTAGTCCCTAAGTTCCAAAACTACGTAGCCAGCATAGGTTATGAGATGTCACCTACCAATATAGGACTAACACTCTCCTAGGGGTCACCCTCCAGTAGAGGACTGACACCCTAGTCCTTTGGGACACTAGTTTAGTAGATCCACACAACCAGTGTTAGTACCCATGGAAAGATACTTACATAATTCCAAATGAGGTTACAGGTTAGACCATGATTAGCTTAGATTGGGGTATATCAGTTACATGATAGTTCCCACAGTTTTAGTTTAGTTCACAGGATATAACAGTAATGGTTTACATGGCCAAGTGTTTAGTTTATCAGTTAACAAGTCAGTTAGGTTTATAGACTATTTTAGTACATGCTTTACTTGGTCTTGTATTCATATTTCATGTTCATGCATTCATACCTAGTATATTTATGTACTTAAGTTAGTCCTTATCTTATGTACCATTACATTTAAAGTACTGACCGCATAATCTCTATTCCGCTATTGTCTTATAACATAGGTTTAGTTACTAAGTTCCATGATCATCCTTAGTTCAGTACTACTCAGTAGTAGTTGTGGTGAGTCCTCATTTATAGAGGATAGATATTTTTATTTATTTCTAGTATTTCTTTTATTTTTGTTAGTCAGAGTTAGTTGGGGGTTTGTCTCATAAAGTTTTCATATCTTAGAGGCTTTCATATATTCAGATATTTAGAATTGTTTTTAGCTTTTTTAGTAGTCCATACATGTTATGTATTGTTTCAGTAGTACATATTAACAATTTATTTTATCAATTTAGTTTCTCCACATGATGTTTATTTGTTAATTTACTTATTTCTTACAGTAGGTACCAGATCATGGGTTAGTTTGGGGTCACTTGTGGCCTTCTGCACCGTGTTGACTAGGGGTAGCCTCGGGTCATGACAAAAATTGGTATCAGAACCTAAGGTTTTAAAGTGTGCTAGGGTGTCTAAAAGCCATGGTGAGTAGAGTATTATGCATGGGTGTGAAGCGCACCACACTAATGGTTAGGAGGCTATGAGACATTTTAGGAAAGTTTATCTTTATTTAGTATTCATGTCATGCGAAAGAGCATGAGCTCTATTGAATTATTTTTTATAACTTGTACTTTATCAGTTTATAGATAATGCCTTCTAGAGGAAATAATTTAAGAAGGAACAGGGATAAGCTAGTACCACCACCTATTCAGGAAGACCCTTTGAACTAACATGTTTCCCATGCTAAATTAAAGACTGCTTCACTATTTTGTCCTAGACTATGGTTTCTCAGAATAACCAGTAGGCTATTGCCCCAACCAATACAGTAGTGAAAATGTCAACGGCTAGGATTTGAGACTTCACTCGGATGAATCCTCCATTATTTTCTGGATCCAAGTCTGAGAAGGATTCGTAAGAGCTTTTTAATAGTGTGTAGAAAGTGACAAATATCATGGGCGTTACTACTAATGGGAGTGCTGACTTAGCCACTTAAGTTTGTGTTTGGTGTGTCAGATAGTGTAGTCAAGGATTGTAGAATAGCTATGTTTATTAAAAATATGGACCTTTCTAGGTTTATGGTTTATGCTTAGAAGATTGAGAAAGAGAATCTCAAAGAGAAGGAAAGGGAGAATAAAAGGGAAAACATTGGTAGATTTAAGTTCTCATAACAAAGGTTTGATGGTGGGAATCATTCTTAGTTTTGGCAAAATTTTTGAGCTCTATCCCTATTTAGCCAGTGTGCTAGTTCCTAAGTTCAGGCAGGACAATAGGGATAGAGTGCTAAGTGGTTGCAGTTTAAGATATAGTCTTTTAGGCTGAGTTTATTATTATATGTATGTTTATATCTTGGACTCTAAAGTAAAGTTGTTGTAGTTTTTCTTATAGTTTATTAAAAGGGGTGGCAAACTTAGAATAATGTCTTAATCTAAGAGGGAGATTATAGAACAAGGAACCAAGTTAGGCTCTCAGATTATAGTAGTGACACAGTGCGATATAGAACAACAATAGGGGAGGAAGATACCCGACCCATTTTTATCTCTGTACAAATTTTCATACTTCAGTCATTATGAAAGCTACTTATACCATACAAGTAAGCTCTATGATCATAGCCCATCTTCATGCACATTTCATATAATCATGTACGATCCCAATTCCTAGTATAAGAAGTTCTAGTTCACTCAGAAGTAATATTCATATTCCATGAATTTATGAAATCCGAACTCAAGTCATGCAACTCATGACTCATGCTTTACAATATGCTTAGTTCCCATAACTCACGGTGCACTCTTAATGACCATCAAAGTTCAGATTGTGTCTTGTATGTCCTTATTTTTTTATCTCTTTAATGAATTCATGCTTTTGATACTTTATTCCTCAAGCCCCAGTTAAGTGTCAAGTTATGCATAGTATTTTTTCATGCTTCAGGTCCTCATGTTCTAAAATTTCAGTGACCTCTCCATAAGTAAAGATAGTGGTGATGAATAATTGTTTAGATAGGAGAGAGTAAATGTTTCTTGTTGGGAAAGGTTATTGTATGCTTGTTTTATCTAAGGCTATAAGTGTGAAGGAATATTGAGGCAAAGATTTTGGTATATGTCATGGTTAGTTGAGAATGCTATGTGTGTATTCTTGGGTAAAGTGCATGGAAGTTTATTATTGACAAGAGATATAATAGAATGTGGGAAAAATTTCCTAGATAGGTTGGTTTCCTAGAACTACATCTGTTGTTATAATGACATGATTGAATGTCATTTTGGTATGGAAGTGAATGAATGCATTGTGCATTAGTGCATTCCTAGTAAGAGGTTGAAGTCAGTTGTTGAAGTGGTAAGGAGTATTATTCTTGATATAAGAACAATTAAAACACATAGGATATTAATCCATGGTTTAGACTAGCATTATGGTGTTATGTATGGTACCTTGTGACCTTGAGTAGACTTGAACATGGTGAGAGAATTTAGTTTAACTAAGAATTTAGTATATGGAGTTATCAATGCCTATATGTGAATTATAAGTTAAATCAAATAAGCCTAGTATTTAAGAGAGAAATCACAGTTGAGGGAGTATTTAAGAAGTGGGGTTAAGATTGAAAGTTAGCAGTTGCATTGCTTAAGGCATATTAATTCTATCCTAGAATATGTTTTATAGGCCTATATTCCTTGTTATAGAGTTGTAGCCATGTTGTGATTCCTTATTCAAATATCTTATTCAGATTATGCCTAAAATTCTTTGCCCCCTAATATTGTGAGACGTTCTTAGAAAGAGTGTTGAAGAAATACTCCAGTTAATATAAATTTTTAGAATGAGTTAGTTCGTATAGCCAACAATTTAGTTTAACAATCATATAGGTAAGATCCTATAGTTTTCCATATTTGCATCTTGTCTTACTATCCGTAGTTTCATGAATATGGCTAGTCTATGAGGTAATTCATTCATGTCCATGCAAATTGCGAATTTAGTTCAGTTCATGCATTATCTCTCTGATTCAGAATTTAGTCATGATTCAATTCATAAGTGTTCAGTGAATGATCTCAGTTTTCCAAGTATTCCAGCTCAGACATTGTAATGCCCCTAGTACGACCTTAGATCAGTTATCTTATGATTCGTGCATACATAATGTACTTGGTCATTCCATGTATCCCCCTTTATTTTGATTCCTATACATGTTTTATTGAGGGAGATCCTAGTGTGAAGTTTCATACTATATTCCATACTTCTAAAGCTTCAACAAGTTCCAGTTCATCATTGATGATGAGTGATTCCTAGGGAAAGATAATGTAACTACCCACATTTTTGGAATAAAATTCAAACCATTGTTCCTATGTGTATTAACTCAAAATCAATGATTCTGTAATGACCCGAGACTACCCCCTAGTCATCACACGGTGCTTACGACCCTGAAGGAACATAAGCTAACCCATGGATGATATCTGTTGTGAGCATTGAACAATAATACTACAATTAATGCGAATAATGGGCTGAAATGCCATAAGGTTCAAAACATCTCATATACTTATAATGAATAATAACATTTGAATCAGAAAAACTATTTGAATCTAGTATGAAAAGCCTCTAACTGAATCTGGCTGAAAGTGGAGTTGATGGGACAATCCCTCAACTAACTCCATCTACTAAAATACTACTAAGATAAAGTACTGAAATAAAAGCATATCCTCTATAGATGAGGACTCACTGCTAAATCTACTACTGCTGGATGAATCTGGTTAAGCGTGGTCAAGAGCCTGAGCATCCGAACCTATGATTTGAAATATCATAGAATAAGAAATGGGTTTGCAACCAGTACGAGAGAATGTACTGGTATGCTAAATGAGGTAAGGCTGAATGCATGAATTTATATGCATGAACAATAACTAACTGAATAATATGCAAGAGCTAGATTAGCATACACGGAGGATTTGTAACTACTGAATATACTGTGTATACTGTAACTAAGTATACTGGAACTGGATCTGATAGCTGAATATACTAATAATATGGGATCACTAATAATCTAAATTACTGATAATCGAGTGACTGTATCTGACAGTCCTAATTCTGTAGAATCGAACTGAGTTCTATTCTAAAGACTGAGAATGAAACTGAAACTGTGGGAGGTAATCATCTAAATGACATGCTCCAATCTAAACTAATAGGGGTCAAATAGGTAACCTTAATTGGAAGGGTGCCAGTACCATGCCATGGGTAAAGACAACTACTGTGTAGTCAGTCCTAAACTAACGGGAGACCCCTGAGATCAGTCCTAAACTAGTGGGTGATCCCTGAGTATGTTAGTCCTATCTAACGGGTGACATCTATTAACCTACGCTGGCTATGTAGTTTTGGAACTTTGGGATTTCTTCTAGGGACGCATTCTTAACTAATGGGTGCACCTCTATCCCTAGGCTCACTCGGTGTTGAATCCTACTCCCAATTGAAAGAAACTGAACTGGACTGATACTAAAATTACTGAGTTTTTCTAAGTTTTGTAACTGACTGAATTCTACTGAGTTCTGTAATGGACTGAGAGTACTACTAATTATGACATGACTAATACTATTCTGTAACTGACACTGGCTCTAGAAAAATAGCTAAATTATCGAGTATTAAATACCCCCAGGATTCGATAGCATGAAAAGTAAAGCAAAGCATAATCTTGGATAACATAACAATGTTTACTTAGTCATAATTCATTCATAGAGACATTTCATCAAACACTTGTAATGCATTAACTTGTACATGAATGGGGAATACATGTTAGCATGCTATAATGGCAATATTTCATTCTCAAAGACAATTTATCAAACACATGGCAACATGCTTGGTTCATTAAATCATAAAAACTTAGGGTTAACATGGATACAATAATCATCTTGTAAATTGAAGGGTCTATTATGAATATTATGTAATTCAACACATACTAGGATCAATTCTTGGATCTTGTAATATAAATCATGGATTAAAACCCAAACAACAACATGAACATGGATACAATCAAATTCAAACATAGAATTCATGAAATCCAAACTTGTATTTTGAAAAAGGATTCTTGGGCTCCATGAAAGGTAAGGATCCATGGATGAACATCTAACATACCTTAATTTGATGAGTTCTTGGAGAAATTCTTGGGATTGACCTTGATTTTTGAGAACTAGGGTTTGTTTTCTTGAGACAGAACTACCTTTTGATTTTTGGGGAAAAGTGAATAATGAAGGGTTTCACACGTTTTTAGGGCTTAACCCTGGGCGCAACTTTAATTTTTTGCAAAATTTTTCCGATTTGGGCCCTTATCGTGATGCGGCGCTATAGTGGTACAATTGCATTGCTACCTTGGACGCGACCTGAAAGCTCACCGCGACACGGTGGTATCATATTGGAACACTGGAAAGGACAATTTTGAAATTGATCTTAGTTGCAAAGCGCCAATATCGCGGACGCTCACTGGTTTTTGACAATTACCATTTTGGCTAGCTCCACAATATGCTGGTGGCTCAGGTGGTACACTGTTTTACTAAAATGGACATAACTCTTCTCCTGGGTAACGGATTTGGGTAAATTTTATATCGATGGAAGACTTATTCAATTTCCTACGCAATGGAATGTTGAAATCTTGGAAATTCCATATGAATAAAATGGTATTCATTTTTGAAACTAGTTCATGATATTCTAGGAGCAAACTTAAGCAATGAAAAAGTATGGGGTGTTACAGATTCCTATGTGAATATAAGTTTCATGATCATTATCCAAGTGTGAAGAGTGCTTATGAGGTGAAAAATGTTCATAGGAAATTCTTATAGTAAATTTTAGCTAAGAGCTTTTGATTCCCCCTAATTTTGGTATTTGATCCTACAAGGGTCAAATTTGGACGTGTATAACTTATGAAATATGTGGAATTTTTTTGCTCAAGACCCACTAAATTATATATAATTGATTCCTCTTTCCAATGCATCCGATTTTGCCTTAATCCGACACTCGGATAAAATGTTATGAGCATTTTGTGAGGAACCAGTAAGGGTCCGTGATTGCAGCGTATAACAAACCTTAGACTCCATGATAACCTTCGTGACAAGGAGGTTGCGTTTCCTGCATTCACAAGTAATGGACCAAGGGGCATTTTGATCATTACCCCTCACCACAAATACCCAAATTGATGACTTAAAGCTCAAAAGGGGCATTATTTGCCCCTTCCTCTTCAGTTATCATATGTAAACCCTTACCCTATTCTCTAGGAATAAAATTCAAGATTTCTTCCCTAAGAACTCAATAATTCAAGTTCCAATTTCAAGATTCCTTCAATAATTCAAGAAATTAAGGTATGTGGGGTATTCATCAATGAATTCCTTCAACCTATTGAGCCGAAAACTCCCCTTTTTGTTTTAAGTATGAATTTTCCCTCTTTTATGAAAATATACATGCTAAAGATGAATTTAATCCATGCTCTTTCTTAGTAATTTGAATTAGGTTATTTCATGCTTTGAATTTTATTTACCCATGTCATATTTAATTAATTTCATGTTAAATCATGAAGTTATGAATTAAACCATATAAATATATTTTTCTCTCAAGTTTAAAACATTCCCATGTTCAAATTCATGTTTCTTGCTCATTTATTGAAATATATTATGTTTTGGGTCCTTGAGCTATGATTTTATACCACTGTTTTTAGTTTTGATATCATATTTTTGTGATCATTTAGTGCTGGAGGGTTATCAACACCCAATACCTATCTGTTTATGCATGTCTTTATTTTCAAGTTACGAGTTAGTCACACCATGATTTCATTACTATATTCAGAACATCGTGTTCATGCTGAGCACTTATCAATATAGTACCACAACATGTTAAACAATAATAATACTAGTGTCAGTTCAGTTGGGAGTAGGATTTAGAACCATGTGAACCCATGGAGGATGGCTCCCCCGTCAGTTTAGGCAGAGTCATTAGTAGCAATCCCTAAGATCCAAAACTTCTTAGTCAGCGTAGGTTATGATGGGTCACTTGTCAGTTTAGGTTTGACTTCCTCTTAGGTGTCACCCATCAGTTTATGCTTGACACCCTAGCCTTTGGGATAACAGATTAGTGGATCCATATATTGGTTCCCGATTAGTTCAAATTGGGGAATATTGGTTACTTGATAGCTCCCATAATTTCAGTCAGTACTCAGTCTATATAAGTTCAGATTTTCTTGACCAAGTAATCTGATTTTTAGTTATTTAGTTATTCAAATATCAATTATTTTATTATTCGGATCATTTCAGTACATGCTTTACTTTGTCTTACATTTATCGTACATGTTCATGTTTTCATGCTCAGTATCCATAAATGATCCTCAGTATGGTTTTAACCTATTCAACTTTATATGCGATTTATATATATTATTCATGTTACTATCGCTTCCTAGCTTACATAATTATTTTCATCTCATGATTTATAAATTTCACTATGACTTACCGTTTTTAAGTACAACCATGACTTAAATGCATATTTCAACAAATAGCCTATGTCATCAGCTTTAGAGCATCTTTTAAATATTTCCATGATTTAGTGAATGTCCCATATGCTCAGTACTTTCCAAAGTACTTACCTCATATATGCATTTGTGGCTACATTCGTTCGTACTATAGGTACTGAATATAGTACACACACCAGGGTCAGATAATTCTAAGCATTTAGCCAACAATTGATGTGTTCACTTATTTTGGGGACACAAGTTCATTGTAATTCATATATTGTATTTCTATTATTTCTTATGTTTTGATTTGTAGTAGTTGGAAGCGTGTCCCAGCTACCTATAGTCAGTATAGTAGAGGTTTCATAGATAGCTAGTCAGAGTAATGATATGCAATTCAAGCTCCTTCTTTAGATTTATCGTGTTGTAAAATTTAATAGTATCTTATTTATTTAGATCTTCTTATGACTATGCTCTCGCTCAGTAAATTTAGCTTTTATATGCAATTTAAATCTGTTTCTCAAGCAGTTTACCAGTGTATGGATTATCTTGGCTTAACTTATGGTTCTAAGCAGCGTGTTACGACTAGGGGTTAGCCTTGGGTCGTGACACTACTCCAGTCTATAGTTCTGTTACAATGAGATGGGTATACAGAACTTGCTCGGTTACAATGTCTTAGAAAGTTACTTTACCTGACCTTATGGAGTTAGAAATAATTAATTTTGATGTCATCCTCAACATGGATTGGCTTCACTTGTCCTATTCTTCAGTTGACTGTAAAAACAGAATAGTCATGGTCAAGTTTCCAAATGAGCCTGTTATAGAATAAAGGTTTCGAACTTTAGTGCTTATAGGTTGACTTGTCACTTCAGTGCCTATAGGTTGATTTATCTCCTATCTAAAGGCAAGAAAGATGATTTCCAAGGGTTGTATTTATCATCTTGTTTGAGTCAAGGACTAAAATTCTGAAACTTCGAGTCTTGAGTAATTTCCAGTCATGAATATGTTTTCGGAAGTTTTCCCTGAAGATCTTCCCGGAGATCCTCTCGAAAGGGAAATTGACTTATGAATAGATCTCTTCCCAGATACCTTGCCTATGTCAATTCCACCTAATAGAATGGCTCTAGGGAAGCTTAAGGAATGTAAGTAAAAGTTGAAAATTCTCTTAGATAAAGGTTTCATCTGGACTAGTCTTTCTCCGTAGGGTGCTCTAGTTCTCTTCGTGTACAAGAAAATTAGTTCCCTTATAATGTGCATTGAATATCGTCAATTGAACAAAGTCACAATAAAAAATAGGTATCCTCTCTTTATGATTAATGACTTGTTCGACCAACTTCATGGTGCAAGATATTTCTCTAAGATAGACCCCAGGTTCGGCTATCTTTAAATTTGAGTGAAGGAATATGACATCCCGAAGACAACCTCCAGAACTCGGTATGGTCACTTCAAATTTCTAGTTAAGTATTTTGGACTAACGAATGCTCCTATCGATTTTTTAGACTTATGAATAGGGTGTTCAAGAAGTACATGTACATGTTTTTCATATTTCATAGATGACATTCTCATCCATTCTCATGTGAAAATGATCATGTATACCATTTGAGGATTGTATTGCAAACCCATAAGGAGAAAAGGAGAACTAATTATTCCCTATGCCTAGAAAGTGCAAATTTTGATTGATATTAGTAGCTTTCCTTGATCATAACATTTTTGGTGATAACATTCGAGTTGATCCTTAAAATACTGAAGCAGTGATAAACTATCCTAGCCTTATCTCTCTGTCGTATATCAGGAGTTTATTGGGTTTGGCTGATTTCTACATATGGTTCATTGAAGGATTTTATTCTATTGCTTTTCCCATGTCTTGACTAACATAAAAGAAATTCAAATTTTAGTGGTCAGATTCTACGAAAAGAGTTTTTAGGAGTTGAAGACTCGACTCACTTTGGCTCCAGTATTGGCTCTACCCAAGTTTTTATGGCTTTGGGTTCAAATTATTAGTAGGTTAAGATTGAGCACCAAAGGCCCAGTGGTATACTTTAGGATTTTCGCATTCCCACTTGAAAGTGGGAGGTAGTGAACATGGATTTTATGATAGGATTACCTCGTATGCATCATCAGGATGATTCAATTTGGGTCATTATAGATATAATGACCAAGTCAGTCCATTTCTTACCAGCTCATAGTTCGTATTCAGCCAAAGATTATTCTAGACTCTATCTCAAGGAGTTGGTAAAGTTACATAGGATTACATTAACCATCATTTTAGATAAAGGTACTCAGTTTAACTCCTGTTTTGGAAGGCTTTTCAGAAGGGTCTTGGTACCCAAGTTAATCTCAATACAACTTTTCATCTCAGATAGATGGTCAGGTAGAGTGGACCATTCAAACCTTAGAGAATATATTGAGAGCATGTGTTATCAACTTTAAGGGTAGTTGGGATAACCATTTACCTTTGATTGAGTTTGCCTACAACAACTGCTATCACTCCAGTACTTAGATGACTCTATTTGAGGCTCTCTATAGAAGGAGGTGTACATCTCTTATTAGTTGGTTTAAATTAGGTGAGGCTGCTTTGATAGGGCTAGATTCAGTATATGAGGCGATGGAGAAAGTTTAGTTAATTCCTAAAAGGCTGAAGACAACCCAGAGCTGACCGAAATCCTATGATGATGTGAGAAAAAATGATCTTGAGTTTAATATGGTGAATTGGTTAATTTAAAAATTTTGCCTATGTAAACGGTGAAGAGGTTTATCAAGAAAGGGACGCTCAGACCCTGCTATGTTGGCCCATATAGGATTTTGAGCTGTTTTGGGAAACTAGCTTATGAGTTAGAGTTACCTGCAGATTTGGCATCGTTGCACCTAGATTTCATGTCTATTTGCTAAAGAAATGCATTAGTGACCCAACTTCTGTCATTCTTTTAGAGAGTGTGGGTGTGGAAGATAGCCTTTTCTATGAAGAAATCCCAGTTGAGATCCTTGACCGTAAGATTCGTAGGTTGAGGAATAAAGAAGTTCCCTTAGTTAAGGTTCTATAGAGAAATCAATCCGTTGAAGGAGATACTTAGGAAGTAGAAGCAAATATGCTAGAGAAGTATCCCCATTTTTTCTCTACGAATTTAGATTCAGATTGAGGTAATGGTTTTTCTTAAATTGATTCTCTCATTATCTATCTTAGCTATCGAACCATCCTCATGTCATAGAATGCAATTATGAATTTAGTTTAGTCCATGCGTCATGTTTCATATTCAGTTACTTAATCATGATTTAGCTTATAAGTATTTAGTACATAATCTCAGTCTTCTTAATATCTCTATTCATGCAGTTTTACTCGAGGATGAAAAATCCTAAGAGAGAGATATTGTAATACCCATAAGATCCTTGACAAGTTTCCAGCTATTCATCACATGTTTAGAAGTCCCTAAGCTATTTAATTAACACTAAGTACAAAAGACATGGTCATTCCAACACCTTAAGATTTTGAACATTTTATTTTTGGCCTTCCTGGGTTCGAAACATTGATGTATGAGTTAAAATATGTTTAGGGATGTTAAAAGGGTCATCCGATAGAGTTTCAAAATTTTGGAAGAGGTTAGGGGTGTTTTTGGACCATGGAGGCAGAATTCCTTAACGAATTCAATGTGCCATGGAGATTGGCCATCCGTGATACACAGCGTGTCACAGAGGTTAGTCTCTGAGATACATGGAATATCATGGAGGCTAGCCTCTACAATAACCTCCATTCCATGGAGGCTGTGTAATCTTGCAACTTTTCTTAAGGGTTCAAGGGGTATTTTTGTCTTTTCTCTTCTCCCTAAACACCCAATTGATGACTTTAAACCCAAGAGAGGCATTATTTGCCAAATTTCTCATCAGTTAACAACATACAATAATCTCCCATTCCCAAGAACGCAAAAATCAAAACTTCTTCCAAGAATTAAACCATTCAAGGTTCCAATTCCAAGTTTTCTTCAAGAATTCAAGCATCTCAGGTATGTGGGATATTCATCAATGGGTTCCTTCCTCCTATTGAATCTCAAGATTCCCTTGTTTTTAATTATAAACCCTTTTTACTCTTTTTATGAAATTTCAATGTTATGTGTGAATTTACTCGATTTCTCTTAGTAGTTTTGTATACAAACCATGACATTATGTTTCTCCATGTGAATTATAATCTTACATGCTTATTAATATCAGTCATCCACATCTTGTTCAGTTGATAACATGTCAATTTATCAAGTTATGACTTAAACCATGTAAGCATGTTGTCCTCCCATGTTTAAAATATTCCCATACTCATAATCATGGATTTCATCAGTTTAGTGAAATATACTATGTTTTGGATCTAAGAATCATGAATTTTATTACAATATTATGATGATGTTATTGTATTTAAAGTATTCTTCAGTACTAGATGGTTATGAACAATGGATACCTATATGTTTATACATGTTTCTGTTTTCAAAAACAAGTTAGTCAGATAAGGATTTTATTATCATATTCAATTTATCATATGCATATTGTGCACTTACCAATTGTGATGTCTAGTTAACTTTAATCAATACCAGTACCAGTTCAGTTAGAAGTAGGATTTAAAACCAAGAGAACCTATGGATGAAGGCTCACCCATTAGTAGAGGACTGACCCTAAGTTTCAAAACATTGCAGTCAGCATAGATTATGAGATTTCACCCACTAGTAGAGGACTGAAACTCTCTTAGGGGTCACCCGATAGTAGAAGATTGAAACCCTAGTCCTTTGGGACACCAGTTTATTGGATCCACAAACACAGTGTTAGTACCCTTGGCAAGGTACTGACACCCTTTCAATTGGGGTTATAGGTTGGATGCCGATTAGTTCAGATTGGGGCATGTCAGTTACATGATAGTTCCCATAGTTTTAGTTCAGTAGTCAATAGTTCCCACAGTTTTATTTCAGTACTTAGGACATAATAGTAAAGGTTTGTATGACCAAGTGTTCAGTTTATCAGTTATCCAGTTAGTCAGTTTTGCAGACTATTTTAGTACATGATTTACTTGGTCTTGCATTCCTTTTTTATGTTCATGCAATCATACCTAGTTCACATACCAGTAAATTTAAAGTAATGATTACATACTCTCTTTTGTGGTATGTTGTCTTACAACAAGGTACAGACACTCAGTTCCCCAATCACCGTTAGTTAGTTCAGTACTACTCAGAAATAGTTGTGGTGAGTCCTCATTCATTGAGGAAAAGTTATTTGCAGTTATTTCTGGTATTTCTTTTATTTAAGTCGTTCGAAGTTAGTTGGGTATTTTTCCAATCAAACCCTCATGTCTTAAAAGCTTTCAGATATTTAGATATTCAGATATTTAGAATTGTTTTTGTAATACCCCATATTTTTCATAGCTCAATTCAGCTCATAGTGATTTCATAAGAGGCTTAGAACCTAAAAATTTCACTAAGTGTTAGGGACTTCGTCATATTTTTATCCTCTTAACTTTGAGGATTTTTAAATGAGTCTTCTTGACCCCGAGACATAAGTTTTTGAGTTAATTCATATTCAGTGGTGTAATGAGCATGTCTCGGGGAAGTTTTGAATTTTTTGGATGAGCATTGGGGAACGTTTTGATTTTAATTCCAGAACCTCACTGCAGTAGTGGTGCGCCATAGTGGGTAGAGCGGTGAGGCCTTCATCGCATCGCAGTGATGAGTCAATCAGCATTCCCGTTATTAATTTAAAAATTTGAGGGGCAGTAGCATCTTTTCTCCTCAATCCAAGTCATCATAACCTGACTTATATCAACAATTTAGGTGTTAGTGGCCCATTCTTCTCAAATTTTGTATCAAAGAAACCCTAACTCTCTCCCAAGAACATCAAATTCAAATATATTCTCTCAAGAAAAATCAAGAATTCAAGTCTCCCAATCCAAGAACTTCAAGAAAGCTTTCAAGATTGAGTTTCCCTATTAAGCTTAAGGGTTTATGGTATTTGTGATGTTCATCCATGTGACCTTTTTACCCATGGAGTCCAAGAATACACTTTTATATTTTAAATCATGAATTTACATATTTAGAATGAATTATCTCTATAAAACTTTTATGAACTTTGATTGTACATGATGCTTATAAGTGTTTCCCATTGAAAGTAGACCTTACATGTTTGATTGATGAAAATTTCATGTTAAATCTCTCATTCATGATTTTGTGTTGTAACTATGCTATTTTCACATGCTTTACCCCTTTTCATGTTTTGGATCATGACCCTTATGTGTTCAATGAAATGCCTAAGTGTTGATTTTGAAGAATGATTTCCTACTATGGTTTCAAAGCTTTCATGTATCCTTATTGTTATTCCCATTCAGTTCTGGGGGTTGTGAATACCTGAAATGTAGCTGTTTACATAGTTCCAGTATTTGCAGAATGGTTTCAAATAAACCATAATCATTATCATTTAGCAGTTATTATGATCAGTTGTTGGTTCAGTTATGATCAGTTCAGTCCAGTAATCAGTGTCATTCAGTTGGGAGTAAAACTTAGCACCGAGTGAACATACGGATGGCGTCTCCCCCGTCAGTTAGGCATGGGGAACTTGTTTTCCCCATCAGTTAGGCATAAGACATTTGTATCCCCTGTCAGTTAGGCATAAGACGTTAGTAACAGTCCCTAAGTTCCATAACTACAGTGCCACCATAAAATCTGAGGGGTCCCCCATCAGTTAGGCTTGAAATTGTAGTCCTTTGGGACATCAAATTAGTGTATCCATACAGACAGTGTTAGTACCCGTGGCCTAGCACTAGCACTCTTCCAATTGGGTTGCAGGTTGGACCCTAATAATAGATTTGGGGCATGTTAGTTGTTAGCCCCCACAGTCTCAGTTCAGTATTTAGCACAAAATTTAGTTAAGGTTTTCTTGATCATAGTATATAGTTTATTAGTTATTCAATTACCAGATTTCAGTATTTCAGTTTTCAAATTATTTCAATATCATGTTATATTCTTGGTTATGTATTCTCAGATCTTAGAACTTTCACGCATTTATGCATCCGTTATCTCATGCAATTCAGACAGTTAGTATTTCATGCATAGTTAACCCATGCATTACAACCTAATCTCATATTATATACCAATATATTCAAAGTACTAACCTCATAATTTTCTTTGAACTATGAAGTCTTATATTATAGGTTCGAATGCTCAGTTTCTCAATTCTGCACAGATAGTTCAGCTTATCAGCAGCAACAGTTGTGGTGAGTCCTCATATGTCGAGGACCTATTTTGTTATTTCAGTATTTCTGCATTTTTTTTCAGTTATTCTAGTTTGGAGTTAGTTGGGGCTTGTCCTATCAACTCTTTTTACTCAGTTTAGAGACTTTTATACATGCATTTAGTTAGTTAGATAGTTAGTTGTTTTTTATCAGATGTTTTTAGTCATCCAGACACATTTTGATATGTCTTTTATATTTAGTTTTACATTATCTTATCAGTGTTTAATCCTTATGGCATTGCTAGTTTACTTCTGCACATGTTCATTTCGTTACTTTATTCAGTGCTCACAGCAGGTACCAACTCAGAGGTTAGCTTATGGTCACTTGTGATCGTAGGCACCGTTATCGCGACTAAGGGCTAGCCTTATCATGACACAACTTGGTACTAGAGCCTAAGGTATTACTGTGTCCTAGAAATCCGTGTTGAGTAGAGTCTTGTGCATGGGTGTGAAGCGCGACACACTTATGGACAAGAGGCTACAAGACATTTTAGAAAAAGTTTCCCTTCTTTCAATATTCATATCGTGTGAGTGAGCATGATCTCTATATAAATTATCTTTCTAATTAGATCTCTATATAAACTATGTTTCTAATCCATCCTTTATTCCATTATAGAATATGCCTCATAGAAAGAATAATGGAAGAAGAAATAGAAATTAGCCTGCACCCACTTGTTCATGAAGATCCCCTGAATGAGCATGCCTCTTATGCCAAATTTAGAGTTGCATTTACTACCTTATATCAATCAGTAGCAGCTTAGAATAATTAGCAGGCTGCTGCCCCATCCAACCCAGTTGCTAACACAGCTGCAAATAGGATTCAGGACTTTACTTGAATGAACCCTCCTTTATTTTTGCAATCCAAGTATGAGGAGGATTCATAGGAGTTTCATGATATAGTTTAGAAGGTGACTGATATCATGGGTGTTAGTTGCATATTTGGCGTCTTATCAGTTGCAGGATGTAACCCATACATGGTATAAGTAGTGGAAGGAGGATAAGGGTGCTGAGGTAGGACATGTAGGAGTTTTTTATAGGCTTTTTAGGTAGGTTCTTTCCTTTATAGTTGAGGGAAGCTAAGATGTTATAGTTTTTTTTAATTTGAAGTAGGAGTGTGAAAGAGTATTTGCTTAAGTTTACTTAGTTGGAAAGGCATCCTCCTTTAATGGTAGCTAATAATAGATCTAGAATGAGTAGGTTTGTTTCTGGTAAAGCTGATAGTGTGGTCAAAGATTGAATTACTGCTATGCTGATTAAAGAGATGGATATATCTAGGCTTATGGTCCATGCTCAGTAGACTGAAGAGCAAAAGCTTAAGGAGAAAGAGAGAGATAGAGAGAATAAGAGGGCTAGAATAGGTAGCTTTGATTTTTCTCAGCCTAGGTTAGATGGTGGTAATAGTTCTCAGTTCCATCAGAAATCTTCGTCCCCAGCTCCATCTTTAGCTAGTTCTTCAGTGCCAACAATTAGAAATGACATTTGGGATAGACCACTTGGCTCTAAATCTTAGGGTAGCATGGACAATGGTCATACTAATTTGCTCTGTAAGAAGTATGGCAGAAATCATTAGGGTGTGTGTAGAGCTGGTAGTGATGTGTGTTTTGGGTGTGGCAATCAAGGACACAAGAAGAGAAAGTGTCCTGTAAGTATATGGAAGGGTAGGAATAATCACTATTAGGGTCAGACTGACTCTTCAGCAGCGCCAGCAGGTCATCCGACTAAGTAGGGCACTACTTCCAATGCAACCAGTGGATAGAACTAGAACAGGGTGTATTCACTTTATTCCCAATAGGATTAGAAGAGTTTTCCTGATGTGGTTACTGGTATGTTACAGGTCTTTCATCTTTATGTTTATTCTTTGTTAGACCCCAGAGCCTCACTTTTCTTTGTAACCCCTTATATAGATATTAATTTCGATATTAGTCCCAAATCTTTAGCAGAATCCTTCTTAGTATCTACTCCAGCAGGTGTCTCTATTATAGCCAGGTAGGTATAACGAAACTGTCTAGTCATAGTATCCCAGAAAATCACCTCAATTGACCTTATGGAGTTAGAAATATCTAATTTTGATGTCATTCTCGGCATGGATTGGTTCCACTCATTCTATGCTTTGGTTGATTGCATAACTAGAATCATTCAGTCTCATTTTTGTAATGAACCAGTTATTGAATGGAGGGGTAGTACTTCAGTGCTTAGGTGTCAAATTTTTTCATATCTTAAAGCAAGAAAAATGATTTCTAAGGGTTGTGTTTACCATCTTGTTTGAGTCAAAGACTCTAGTTCTGAGACTCCAGTCTCGAGTCAGTTTCAGTAGTAAGGGAATTTCTAGATGTGTTCCCCGAAGATCTTCCCATAGTTCATCCCAAAAGGGAAATTGACTTAGGAATAGATCTCCTTCCAGATACCCAGCCTATCTATTCCTCCCTATAGAATGGTTCCAGTTGAGCTCAAAGAGTTGAAAGAACAATTGAAAGATCCCTTAGATAGGGATTTATCATGCCCAGTATTTTCCCGTGGGGAGCTCCAGTCCTTTTTGTGCGTAAAAAAGATGGTTCTCTAAGAATGTTTATCAATTAGCGTCAATTGAACAAATTCACAATCAAGAATAAGTATCCACTCCCAAGGATTTATGATTTGTTCGACCAATTTTAGGGTGCCAACTATTTCTCTAAGATAGACCTCAGATCTGGCTATCATCATCTCAGAGTTAGAGAATGTGACATTCCAAAAATAGCTTTCTGAACTTTGTATGGTCACTTCAAATTTTTAGTTATGTCTTTTGGACTAACGAATGCTCCAACAACTTTTATGGACATGATTAACAGATTGTTCAAATAGTACTTAGACATATTCGTCATAGTCTTCATTGATGATAAACTCATCTACTCCCGTAGTGTAAATGATCATGTAGACCATCTTAAAATTATGTTGTAGACTCTTATTGCCTATCAGTTATTCGCTAAATTCAGTAAGTACAAATTTTGGCTAAGATTAGTAGCTTTTCTTGGCCATATTATTTCTGGTGATGGAATTAGAGTTGACCCTCAAAACATTGAAAAAGTGAGAAACTTTCCTAGACCCATCTCTCATAAGATATTAGGAGTTTCTTGGGTTTGGCTGGCTATTATAGGTAGTTAGCTTATGGAAGGGTTTTCATCTATTGTGTCCCCCATGTCTTAATTGACTCAGAAGAAAGTCAAGTTTCAGTGGTCAGATTCTTGTGAAAAGAGTATTCAGGAGTAGAATACTTAACTCACTTTAACCCTAATTTTGACTTTGCTAGATGTATCAGATGGGTTTGTTGTTTACGGTGATGCTTCCAGAGTTGGTCTTGGTTATGTGTTGATGCAGAGAGGTAAGGTTGGTCTTGGTTATGTGTTGATGCAGAGAGGTAAGGTCATAGCCTATGTCTTTAGACAACTTAAGACCTATAAAAAAATCATCCCTCCCATGATCTTGAGTTAGCAACTGGTGTGTTTGCCTTGAAAATTTAGAGGCACTATCTCTATGGGGTACATGTTGATGTGTTCATGGATCACAAAATTTTGTAGTATGTGTCATTGCAGAAAGATTTAAATCCTTTTTAGAGAAGGAGGTTAGAGTTATTAAAAGATTATGATATAAGTGTGTTGTATTATTCGGGTAAGACTAATGTAGTGGCAGATGCCCTTAGGAGATTGTCTATAGGTAGTGTTGCTCATGTTGAGAATAATAAGAAAAAGTTATTTCAGGAGGTTCATCAGCTTGGTAGATTACGTGTTTGGTTGGTTGATTCAGATGAAGGTAGTGTTTGGGTTCAGAATAGTTCAAAATCTTCTTTGGTTTTTGAAATGAAGAAGAAACAAGATTGGGATCCCACTTTAGTTAAGTTAAAGGAATAAGTTAGAGATCAGAAGGGAGAGGTTTTATCCCAAGGGGGATATGGTGTGTTGAGATGTCAGGGTAGGTTTTGTGTTCCGTGTGTTGATGGTTTGACATAAAGGATTTCGACAAAAGCGCATGGTGCACGTTATTCTATTCACCCAGGATCCACTAAGATGTACCGGGATTTATGGGAAATCTATTGGTGGAGTGGTATGAAGAGGGATATTGTAGAGTTTGTAGCTATATGTTCTAATTATCAGCAGATTAAGGTTGAACACTAGTGGACTAGTGGTACAATGCAGGAGTTCAGTATTCCTACTTAGAAGTGGGAAGAGGTGAACATGGATTTTGTGATGGGTTTGCCTCGCACGCATCATCAACATGATTCGATATGGGTTAATGTAAACAGAATGACCAAATCAGCCCATTTCTTGCCAGCTCATCCTCTTATTCAGCCAAGGACTATGCCAAGCTCTATATTAGAGAGTTGGTTAGGTTGCATGGAGTCCCATTGGCTTTACGAGTCATTTTTGAAAGGTAGTTTATGAGCTTGAATTGCCTGCAGATTTGGCATCAATGCATCGTGTTCCATGTCTCTTTGTTAAAGAAATGTATTGGTGATCCAGCTTTTGTAATTCCTTTGGAAAGCACAGGTGTTCAAGATAGCCTTTCTTACGAAGAAATCCCAGTCCAGATCCTTGATTGCTAGATTCATAGACTAAGGAACAAAAAAGTTCCCTTGGTCAAAGTTATTTGGCAGAATTAGTCTGTTGAGGAAGCCACTTGGGAAGCAAAAGTAGATATGCGTACCAAGTACCCTCATCTTTTCTCCGTAAACTCAGACTCATCTTAAGTAACAGTTTTCCTTAGGTGGTTTCTTTTCCATTCTCAATTCCAGCTATATAATCATTCTCATGTCTTTGCATGCATTCGCGAATTAGTTCAGTCATGTGTCATGTTTCAGACTCAGTTATGTAATCATGTTTTTAGTTATGCATGTTTAGTATATAATCTCAGTTCCTCATTATTCTTAGCTTAATCTATCTCATTCAAGAACGAACATTCCCAAGGGGGAGATATTGTAATACCTCGTATTTTTCGTAGCTAAGTTCAGCTCATAGTGTTTGCATAAAAGGCTTAGAACTTGAAAATTTCACTAAGTGTTGTGGACTTAGTCATATTTTTGACCTCTTAACTTCGAGGATATTTAAACGAGTCATCCTAACCCCAAGATGTAAGTTTTTGAGTTAATTTATGTTTAGGGGTGTAAAGAGCATATATCGGGGAAGTTTCTGATTTTTTGGACGAGGATTGGGGAACATTTGGATTTCAATTCCAGAAACTCACCGCGATAGTGGCACGTAGTGATGGGTATAGTGGTGAGGCCTTCATCGCATCACGGTGATGAATTAATTCCTGTTCTAGTGACGGATTTAAATGTCTGAGGGGCAGTGACATCTTTTCCCCTTAATCCAAGTCATAATAACCCAAATTATATCAGTAATTTGGGCACTATTTGCCCAATCTATTCTAATTTTCTATCAAATATTCAATTACATTCTATTAGAGAAAAATCAAGAATTCAAGTCTCCCAATCCAAGAACTTCAACAAAGCTTTCAAGATTGTGTTTTCCTTTCAAGCTTAAGAGTTTAAGGTATGTGTGATGTTCATCCATGGTCCCTTTTCACCCATGTAGTCAAAGAATCCACTTTTATGTTTTAAATCATGAATTTACATGTTTAGAATGAGTTATCTCCATAAAAATTTTATGATCTTTGGTTATACATGATATTTACAAGTGTTTCTCGTATCAAGTAGCCCTTCCACATTTGAATGATGAAAATTTCTTGTTAAATCTCTGCATCATGGTTTTGTGTTCTAACTATTGTATTTTTGCATGCTTTACCCCTTTTCATGTTTAAGATCATGACCCTCATGTATTGAATGAAATGACTAAGTGTTGATTTTGAAGAATGATTTCCTATTATAGTTTCAAAGCTTTCATGTGTCCTTATTGTTATTCCCATTCAGTGTTAGGGGTTATGAATACCCAAAACTGAGTTGTCTACATAGTTTTAGTATTTACAGAATGATTTCAGATAAATCATAAGCATTATAATTTAGTCAGTTATTATGTTCAGTTGTTGGTTCAGTTAAGATCAGTTTAGTCCAGTAATCAGTGTCTTTTAGTTGGGAGTAAAACTTAGCATCGAGTGAACTTAGGGATGGTGTCTCTCCGATTAATTAGGCATAAGGCATTTGTCTCCCCCATCAGTTAGGCATGAGGAATTTGTCTTCCCCATAAGTTAGGCATGAGACGTTAGTAGTAGTCCCTAATTTCCAGACCTATAGCGCCACCGTAGACTCTGAGGGGTCCTCCGTCAGTTAGGAATGGCACCCTAGTCCATCGAGACATCAGATTAGTGGATCCATACAACCATCATTAGTACCCATGGCACAACACTAATACCCTTCCAATTGGGGTTATAGGTTGGACCCCAAGAATAGATTTGGGGTATTAGGTTATAGCTAGCTCCCATAGTCTCAGTTCAGTATTCAGTACAGAATTCAGTTTAGGTTTGCTTGACCATAGCATACAGTTTATCAATTATTCAGTTACCAGATTTTAGTATTTTAGTTTATAGATTATTTCAGTATCATGTAACATGCTTGGACATACATTCTCAGGTTTTATAGCTTTCATGCATTTATGCATTAGTTATCTTATGCTATTTAGCTAGCTAGTATTTCATGCATAGTTAACCCATACAATACAGCCTAACCTCATCTCATATACTAGTACATTCAAAGCACACTTTTCTTCGAGCTATGATGTCTTATATCATAGGTTCGAACGCTTAGTTTCCCGATCGCGCGTAGATAGTTCATCTTATCAGCAACAACAGTTGTGGTGAGTCCCCAAATGTCAAGGACATGTTATGTTATTTTAGTACTTCCGTATTTTCTTTTAGTTAGTCTAGTTTGGAGTAAGTTAGGGCCTATCCATCAACTCTTTTCACTCAGTTTAGAGGTTGTCATACATGCAGTCGGTTAGATAATCAGTTGGTTTTTGTCTAATGTTTTTAGTCATTCAGACACAATTTGGTATGTATTTTTATATTCAGTTTAACATTATCTTATTAGTGTTTAAGACTTATGGCGTTGCCAATTTACTTCCGCACATCTGTATTTCATTACTTTATTAGTGCTCAGAGTAGGTACCAGCTCAGGGGTTAGCTTGTGGTCACTTGTGACCGTAAGACTGTTGTCAGGACTAGGGTATAGCCTCGGGTTGTGACAGTTTTCAGTTTTATTAGCAATTCAGATATGTTGAGCATTGTTTCAATTGTACATCTTAACTATATTTTTATCAGTTTAGTTTCTACATATGATGCTTATTTATTACTTTATTCAGGGCTCACATGATGTACCAGGTCATTAGGATAGCTTGGGGTCACTTGTGGCCTTAAGCACCGTCTTACGATTATGGGATAGCCTCGGGTCATGACAATACACTTCACTATTAAGATATGACAATAGAAATATAGGCTTTAGGGATAGTGAAATATAGGCTTTAGGGATAGTCGATTAGGCTTATAGTTATTGGAAAAATGTTCAACATAGCTACAATTAACCAAAAACTAGTAACTTAGGAAATCAAATTAGCTGTATTATTGGATAGCTCAACTAGATTATCAAAATACCGCAACCCTAGAACTTTTCTCAAATCTAACTAACAACACAACCTATCCATGACTTGCTTACAATTTATTAATTTATATTCAAAACTAGCAAATAATTATTTATTATTAACCTCCTACTGAATAACTCATATAAGAATTCAATATAAAACTTCAATTCGTCAAATCCCTATCGGTATGATATGTGGACTTACATCCTTTATTACTTGGAAGACCATGCACACTTGTGTGTGGGAAATGATGCAAGAGTCCCCTCTACTATTTGGAAAGCTTAATTATCTAGAAGATGGTAAAGTCCATTCCATTAGAGCTTTCTAGGCCTAACGTATGTAATTTCTCACGAAAATGGGTCAATAATCCACATGAACGTGGATCCGTATTGAAGTACTGGTAGTCAATCCTCATAAACACTTTGAACATAATACGCTTCTCTATAGACATAACAAGTAGACTCAATGGGTGTGGGGAAATACTCGACAATGACAGACCCATATTATAGGGGGGTCTAAACTGCGACTGACTGTGGCTCTGGAACTTAAAGCATTATATTGAATTTATGGATGGGAGACTGAATCTCAACCTTAGTTAAAGAGCAATTTGAAATGACTGACACAATGCCCGCCTAAAAAATACCCGCTAGAAGGATTAACATCTATATCAGCACATCCTGATGTATGTAGTAGTAATAAACACAAGTGATTTTTGTTCTTAACTATAGTATCTCGACCATATTATCATTGTGAGTAGTTTCTAGTCTAGGAGATACATCGCTATCATGACTCCTTATGGACAATGTCGCCCTAAATATATCTCTTCCTCGTTTATGTACTTTAACTCTACCACGTGCAATGAGTATGGGCTACTAATCCCAAGTTGTTGTTTATTGGGTTCTTACTGTATGTACGAGAATGAAGAGAAAATGTTTTTGGAAACTCAATAAGGAACCACTAACACACTATAGGGAATTAACGAGTAGAATTTTCCTAAACACATAGTAGCCCCTCAAATATAGATACAAAGTCCTCATACCAATCTGAAACACTTTCCTAGACATCTGCTCTTGTAAACGTTAAATCAGTGAACCAAAATACTCTGATAATAAATTGTCTGGATCCATAATTCATAAGAGCCATGATGAAACCTACCCACCAAGTAGGTAAGCCAAAACACCCACCAAACTAGTTGTAAGATAACATAATTGAATGCAAAAAATAAGACAAGTATAAGTTAATGTAGGAATCTCTATAAATACTCATCAAGTACAGAAACTAACAACATATAACCTTCAAGACTCGGCGTCATGGGCATAAGAGCATCTAAGAATAAACAATATTGTGTAAACACCATACACTGCCTAAAATAATGAAAATAAAAAGAATAAAAGATAGATGGATTCTAACATTGTAAATCAACAAATGTAAAACCCCGGAAAATTTTCTTCGTAAAGATTTCGTGAGAAACGTATCGAGTTCTACGCTTTAGAGCGATCCATAAATTTTCTGTGTAGTATTTCTAAGACGTTGACCTACCATTGTGTAGAGTATCGAATAAGCTTTCCAACGATATGTAGATTATCAAAAAGGACACTCGAGCGATGAGTTACGACCATTCCGATCAAACTACGACCATTCCGATCGAACTGTGAACAGTAAAACATGCAGGAAAAAAAGTACTGAGGCCTGGAGTATTTTTTCTCCAACTTTAAACGATCATAAATCCTTGTACATAATGATATGGATGATCTACTATACATCAACGAAAAGCTCTGTGAGTTATCTTTCCAATAAAATTGGTTTCATCCAATTTGTCTATCGGAGCAAAAAGTTATGGTCAATTTACTTCAGCCTATCAAAAGTGATTTTTTGGGTAAACTTCAAATAATCATAACTCCTTGTACGCAATGATCTGGGTGAGATACTATATATCAACGGAAAGATATGAGAGTCCTCTTTCTAATGAAATTGATTTCATCCAATTTGGATATCTGAGTAAAACGTTATGGTTGATCTACTTCAGACTATCAAAACAGTCCACCAAAGGATAGATTCGAGACTTATTTGATTTTTAGGGGCGTTTTGGTCATTTTCCCTCACTCAAAATCCATCCAAACCCTATATTAAAGCTTATTAGAAGCATTATATGTTATATTTCATCAAATTTCCTCAAAAAGAAAACCCTAAGCTCCTACATCCAACTTCAAGAACCTCCAAAGTTCACCATTAATTCTGCAAATTTATTCAAGATTCCAAGTTCCTACTTCAAGAACTTCAAGAACCTCCTAAGTTCACCATTAATTCTGCAAATTTATTCAAGATTTCAAGTTCCTAGTTCAAGAACTCCAAGAACCATCATTCAAAGACACAATTAGCATCTCAAAAACGAGTATTGATCTAAAGTTCATCATTCAAGGTGTGTGGGGTTTTTCAACAAGAACTCTCTTTCGTTCTTGTGCCCAAAAGTAATTTTCTTTATAAAGACATGATTTTTATTTGATTTTTACAAATTTGAAGCATGAACCCATATCTTATGATTATTATTATGAAATCTTGATGTTTATGATTTTGAAAGATGAATTTACATTTGTGGTGATATAAAGTATGAATCTTGAATGATATTTATCATGATTTTGATATTTAGGTCGCGAACCCCATTGGAAATTATGTTTTTTGAGAAAGTGTGTGTTATAAGCAGTTGATGTTGAATATTTGAGATATTTTGAATGATTTGATCTTTTGGTCATGAATGAGTTATTTTGAACTCGACTGTGAAAGAAATCCATGTTTTTATTAATTATGATAAAGGGGTAGCAAATTGGCTCCCGATGAAATTTGTTGAAGTGTTTATTGTGGATTTTCTTTAATGTGAGCCTGAGGCTGATTTAAATTTCTGATCTAAGTCCAAAAGTAATCTTTAGCACTGAGTGGAAGGTATAAAGTGACCTTACTTCCCTAGAACTACGTGCCCCCGTAGGATGTGAGCTTGAGGCTGATTTATATAGTGATCACTAGTGTTTTTGGATTGATATTGGAAGTCCTACTCCGATGGCAAGGATAGGACGACTCTCCCCAACATAGGTTGTACGCTGGACTCCATGTAGCTCACATGGTTTATGTCGGTTATAGGATCTCCAAAAGTGTGTGTGTTTCCTTGTGTCTATGGTGAACGGTGAAGTGATTTGAAAGTGGAATTGTGAAAGTTATTCTTTCGAAAGATTTAAATGATATTTACATTATGAGAATTGATATTCTTGATGAACTGAAAGTGATTGACAAATTATATGATGACTCACATGTGTTATTATACTTATTTCATCCTCTCATGATTATGATGATTTTCTTCGGGCTATGTGAGTCTTTCATACATCCTGCATATTTCTTATAAATATTTATGATGATGATGTTTATACAACTGCATACACCCCCATATGATCGGTATTTTTCCATGGTACTGACCCACATATTCGTATGTGGGCTACATTTTCTCGGAATATAGGTACAAGGTATAGTTGTACCTTCAGATCCAGTCAGTTCATGGTATCCAGTTAGCAGGTGATGAGTCCTTCTGATTCAAGGGCTTGGGTTAGTTATGCAGAGTTTATAGTATTGTATTTTCTTTATTCAGTCGTATTGAGTTGGGGTAGTCGGGAGTCATGAGCCGGTTACCTACAGTCAGTACTAGTAGAGGCTTCATAGACAGTCAGTAGAAGTTGATGTATTTTGTTTCAATTCTGGTTGTAAAGGCAGAATTGTAATCCTGTAAAATTTCATTTTTGTATCGATCAGATTCAAAAAAGAGTTAATTTCTGCTGATTTGTATGGATTTGTATTTTTATTCAGTTGCTTATGAGTTATGCCAGTAGAAGGGTTAGCTCGGGGTTACTTGTGACCCTAAGCATCGTGTGCGTCTCGGGACCCGATTTCGGGGTGTTACAACAAATAACTTAGTAGGAGATCCCAGATAACAAGCGTTGGACTCCACTACACAACAAGGACCACTGATACCCAGAACACAATCTGCAAAAAAGTGTAAGTACTTAGTAGGCATGCTTTACATGATAAGTTTTCTTCCTTCCCTAATTATGGCACAGTTAAACTAAAATACTCACAAAGGAAATATAA
The DNA here is from genome assembly GCF_002878395.1 of Capsicum annuum. Lineage (NCBI taxonomy): Eukaryota > Viridiplantae > Streptophyta > Magnoliopsida > Solanales > Solanaceae > Capsicum > Capsicum annuum. Next base: position 27,978,080 of record NC_061119.1, read on the forward strand.
TCACCAACAAGCATGTTTAGAAGTTCACCTTCATTCATATTTCATACTAATTATGCTAAGATCTTTCCATTTAACCTCTTATTTACATCCCCAAACTCTTTATACCTTAAGTAGTTACTAACCCCAATTATTCCATCAAATTCTATTCAAATCCTCAAGTAGATACTGGCAATTTATTCATGATCAATAGGTCATTTGTCAACACCATTTACCATAAACATGTCAATAAGTGGAGAGAATATTTAGGACCCTAATAATGAATATAAAATGCTTTATGTGGGGTCAAATGGATTAAGGACATTATTGGACTTAGAAAATGCCTTTGCATTGCAAAATAGGCATCCCGCGGTAGCCCCGCACCGTGGAAGGGCCTGCAATAGCTACTGCCTCAGGTCCATACCTGGGTCCATGTCGCGAACCTCCAGGTTTATAAGGGTTACCATAGAAAACTTCTTGGTCTGCGATGAGGGTCGTGCCGCAATCCCCTTTACTGTGCCCTAAATTATTCTATTTTTAAGAGTATTTAAGGGCCCTAGGGTCATACAAGATGTACTATTGACAAACCCGATCATGAATCAACTTAGAAGTTAATGTTCCGAGGTCGGGAAGGTCGAAAATAAAATCATCAAAGTTTAAGGGGATTTGGAGAAGACTAAGCCTTAACACTTAGTGAAATTTTCTAAGTCATGGACCCCTTTAACATACAATAGTAAGCTGAAATGAGCTAGGATCTTATGGGGTCTTACACACACGATCACGAATAAAGATTTGCGATTAAAAAGGATTTCAGTGGAGACTCATCATGGTCCTGACAAAAGGACCAAGATCATGATTTAATTGCACAAAAGCTATTGTATACACTAAAATAATCATATCTCCCTTATACATACCCAAAATAGCTCAATGCCTTCGGTGATACTATTAAAACTCAACAACATAAAACTCCAAATTACGAATTGGTACCCAAAACTCACCCAACACTTTTCGAACAAGACCCTATAATGCAAACTAATTGTAATACACAATTACATCATGATAGGACTGACAAAATACCCATCCAATGCTCAGATCAATGATTGTTTAGAAAAGTTAACTATATCGACTTAAAAGCTTCTCAAAACCAAAAATTCACATAAAACTTTCTTGAATACTTCATAAATTATGTCACCCAACCTTGTAACTCACAAATGCTATATGGATACAACAAGGAAGGGTAAAATAGTCAAAACATAGAAAATATAGTAAAAATCACTACGAGGATTGTTACAATATTGATCCAGCCTAAAGGACCCTGCTCTTCTATTACAACCTAAGTTGAGGCCCTAGCCGCACCTGGAATCCCAAACCATGAAGGCTTAAGAGACCTCTAACATAATTCGTATTAACTGCACAACCTATACTAAAGTTCAAGGAATCTTATGAGAAAACATATCAATAATTTGATAATGAAACAATAACCAAAGCTAATCTATGAAGCCTCTATTGAAGAATAACTGTCTAGGCTAGGAAAAGGCCCTAGTCAGATTGTAAAACTAAAAGTAACTGAACATATAAAGATAGGTCTTTCAAAAAAAAGGAGGGCTCACCAACTCTGAAATATCATAAATATTTTACTGTTGCACTGGACCATGAGACTGAGACTCAGAACCTACATTATGAGACAATGTTGCCCTCCGAAGATGGTCAATACTTGGATTGTATCAGCATGCAGAACAATCCAAAACCAACATATATTTCATATAAAATAATCAAAGGGTATTGTGACAATAATTTAACATAGTAGAAATCAAAACACATGGGTATAGTTAAAATTTCAATCAGCCTCGTAAAAACATAAACTCAGCTCTTTTCTTTAGTTTTGAGCTAGATAGTACCCTTACTAGTCTATTACACCACAGGATATATGGATTTGCCATTAACTCATTGGCCAAGCCCCCAATTGGATTTTGCCGCAAGGATTGGAGTGTTTGGTCTAGTAAATCAATGCATGTATCAAGTATACAGTGATAATACATATTTCAAGATAGTATCACTCCCACATCATTATAACACACCTTTAGCCAATAAGATTTCACTCATGCCTTCTTTGGGTAACCACCCAACTCTCTTAAAGCCTATTTTAACCTCTTAAAAATTACACTCTATTCTTATAAAAGTTTATCTCATATTTTATTAAGGGCATTTTTTAAGAAGGTATCGTCAAACCTAGAATTGTAAGTTGTATCATATCATGTTATATCCATAACACTTTTATTCATAAACTTATTATTGACCACCAAACTGATTTAGATATCACAAAAGAGTTCTATTTCGCAATGGACATACAAGTTTAGGCGAAACTTTTTCCTTTCAAGGCATAACTCTTAGGTTTTAATATCTTTCGTAGTTCATCTAAGTTTTATGAGAAAATATGAGTATATTCAAATACAAAGTATACTCTCTGAAAATTATATAATAAGCTGTCCATTATTTACATAAGAAGCATTTGAACATCAACCTTCCTTATTAATTTGATAACCCATAAATATTGTGAACAGCCTAATTCTTGCCATAAAAAAAGGTTCACAGTTCAAACACTTCAACAACTTCAAATCCCATAATGATACGGGAATGATCTATGAAGTGCTAAAACAGTCCACAACACAAGGAGAAACCAAGAGCAAGATAGAGACAAGTCACGACAGCAATGCAAATACATGAGATAAAGAAGACAAGATACAAACATACAAAGTGAAATAAGATAAGGGATAGGCAAGATGACATAATATCTTATGAAACAATGAGAAAACACATGTATTGAATGAAGAGACCCTCAAAGTCGCAATAATCAAACACCAATCCTCTTATGGTGACCGCTAAGGGAATCAACTCACCTTAAGAACCACCGTTTCTAAGCAAATGTCAATATTGTCTTTTCCAAGCCCTAAACTACTATAGCTTTTCCAAGACCTAACTAAGACTACACTAAGGTGTTCTACTCTTAAAGAGAAGAATTTCAATATTTCAATATTTCATCATTCATGAAAACTAACTAGCAAATGAACTAATAGAACCTATTTATAGTCTAACTTATTACATAACAAAATGACCATAATACCCTTAATGAAAAGGGGTGGTCATGGAGTGTTACTTGGACAAGGCTAAGTGACCAAAATGCACATAATGAAGGCCCAAAACCGTGAGTCCTCAATTTTTAATGCTCCAAGAAATCTTCCACACGTGGGATTGCTCTTTGGTGTACTTAAATCGGCCCCTCCATTTAGGATCCCATGTCCTCAATGCAACCAAAGCTTGATGCCCCACGTACTGACTTCGAATGATGTCATCGAAAGCTAAGGTGGCCATTTGACTCATATCATCCTCCCCTTCTTGAAAAGGATTCTACCTCGAATCCAGACCTTGCAAAACAAAAGAAAGGACAAACAAGCACAACTTTCTCATGGCATGAGGGTTAGAGTTAGCACAATAATAAATATCATCAGGACAAGGCAGAACATACTTGAAATATAACCATGAATCCGTTGTGTTAGTCATGAAAAGCTTAGCAAAAACTTCACAAAGGGCATGGTTATGAAAAGTATGAAGAGATAAAGAAACTACAAAGGACTCAATGGTATCCTGAAGTCCCAAAGGTAAGCTTACCCGTAACTTAGGGACCATAAAGCACAATTGTTTCATTACCTCTTCAAGTGACCTCATCAAACATAGTGCCGCTATTGGTCTTAAAGCCTACCAAACACACATAGCATAGTCACTAAAACCAGTAGACCAACCAATAAGTTTCCTACCTCTACATAATACAAAGCGAAAACTAGCATGGATGTCATCATAGGCAAAGATGTAGTATAGGAAAGAACCAAGTGTAAGGGTATACACGGATGAAGATAAACCATTTAAGCACATACACATTTTTTCCTTCAAGAAAATAGGCAAATTTGCATTCTCAAGTTGGTATTCATGAAATATAAACACAAGTGTGTCAAGCAAGGATGAAAATTTAGAAACATTACCCCAAGGAGTCAATGACACCTTTGCCCTCAGGTTTTCAGGAAGGAATACACATTCCTTACCCTTAAGAGTACTCTCATCTTTCAAAAATAGATTTCCATCATTAGGAGGAATGTTGTCACACCATAGTAGGTTAATATATAGGCTATAGCCTCCAAGACAAGATATACCATCATTTTCACCATTAGGTTCATTAGGAGTGTTCAAATCATCTTCAAACAAGACATTATACCTAAAGAAATCATGATCTATCTCATGGGCATATTTAGAACAAGTAAGTTCTTTACTCTCTAAAAGACAATTATCAAGTTTCAAAGAGGTTTCAAGTACAAGATTATCCCTATGAGCTACGCAAACCATGGAATCCATATCATAAGGATGGCTCACAGGTTCACTCCTAGTTTGTTGACCAACATTCTCAAATACTTCACTCACTTGAGTTCCATTAATTACAACACACATAACCTCAAGTGGTGGGAAAGTTTCACAAATAATTTGATCAACACCATTTACACAAGATGATGTACTCTCGTTTAACATATTGGCTTCAACACTTGGTGGACATAAATCAATCTTACAAGAAGAGTCAATTTGGTCATCAATAGGATCAACTAGTGTATCCACACCCACAATATGTACATCATCAAAAAGAGGAAAAGAATCATTAGACTCACAAGTAAGTAAGCCACTACTCACCCTCAATGGGCTATTAGCCACACAATTCTTATTTTCACGCATAAAAGTGTAAGAGTTAGCTATTTTACCTTCTAGATCACATGAGCTATATTCTTCATCTTGACGTGTTTTCGGGCAGCCCACTTTTTCCCTTGGACCTACCATACGATCCAATATTTCATTCACCAAAGCCATGTCTCGAGAAATAGTGTCAAGGTAGGCCAAAATGACATTGGTGACATTGTTGTCCATGGTTTGAGAGGTGGAAGCCTTGGGTTCCATTGTAATTGTACCTAAAACAAACAAAGAAACAAACCTACAAAAGGAACAAACAAGATTAGTAGTAAAAGCTCCTCACCAACACTCGTAGACACTCATCTTTGTGATCCTTACAATGGAGCGGCAAATATTGAAAGTTGCTTATACTCCGGTAGTCAATAAAATGTCAATTCTACTTAGCGGCCGGAATGGATTCTCGTTTTGATTGACACAAGACACAAAAAAAAATTCACTTACGAACTTGAAACAAAGAAGTTACTATAAGTTACAAACAAGAAAAGCACACAAATAATGAAGACATGTATTCAAAAACTAATTAACAACCTAGTAGGTGATTACTTGTTTGTCTATTAGTACTAGGATCAAGAAAATTGAAACTAAAGAAAAAAGAACTAAAACTTAGAAATCTGAAATTTTGAGCCTAAGGATCGATTTTTAGGATGATGATGTGGCAACCTCCTATTGGACGTTAAAATTGTTGAAAGTTTGAGAAATTTTCTTGTCTTCAAATTGTATTGACCAAATTTCAAGTGGGGAATGGTGGAATATCGGCTATGGGAGGGTAACAACAAGACTTTGGAGCCTTTTTTTCAAGTTCAAAAAGTGTTTGACTTTTTTTGCACCTTTTTGGCAAAACACCTTTTTGAAAGACTTTTGGCTCTTTCCCTTTTTGTAAGTCTTGGTAGGTGGACTTTCTCTCTTTTGGCAAGACAACTTTTGAAACCCTTTTGTCCCCTTTCCCCTTTGGAAGTCTTAGAGTTGTATCTTTCAAGACTAACAACAAGACACACTCTCTTTCTTCAATTTCTAAGATTAAACAACCATTTTCTCTTCAACAAAATATGAAGATGGTGAGGAACACCAAGAACACAACTTTTGAATCTTAGAGTTCTATGGTTCAAGTTGGATCCCACACATCAACAAAACATTTTTCAAGCTCCAACCCTAAAAAACAACATCAACAAAACATTTTAAAGCCACAATCTCAACAACACTTTTTCAAGCCACCAATCCTCAAAAAACAGCAACCTTCAAAATTCAAAAACAACTTGGAAATGACTCAAAATTTAGATCTAGACTCTATAAGTGTTAGTGAATAAGGGACTAACACTAGAAACAACAAAACAAACAAAATAAAAGAAAACTAGGATTCAAATCGTCCTAAACACAAAAAAAAAAAAACCTGGACAGATTATAATTTTTGAGTTTTTCAGTTTTTCAACACCTTTTTTTTTTCAACTTAGAGAGCCCAAGATTGGTAGTGTATCAACACAACCAGCCTTAGCTCTGATACCAAATAATACGGGAACGATCTACGAAGTGCTAAAATAGTCCACAATACAAGGAGAAACCAAGATCAAGATAGAGATAAGTCACGACAACAACTCAAATACATGAGATAAAGAAGACAAGATACAAACATACAAAGTGAAATAAGATAAGGGATAGGCAAGATGACATAAGATCTTACAAAACAATGAGAACCAACACATGTATTGGATGAAGAGACCCTCAAAGTCGCAATAATCAAACACCAATCTTCTTACGGTGACCACTAAAGGAATCAACTCACCTCAAGAATCACCGTTTCTAAGAAAATGTCAATATTGGCTTTTCCAAGCCCTAAACTACTATAGCTTTTCCAAGCCCTAATTAAGATTACACTAAGGTATTCTACTCTCAAAGAGAGGAATTTCAATATTTCATCATTCATGAAAACTAACTGGTAAATGAACTAATAGAGCCTATTTATAGTCTAACTTATTACATAACAAAATGACCATAATACCCTTAATGAAAAGGGGTGGTCATGGAGTGTTCTTGGACAAGTCTAAGTGACCAAAATAACCATAATGAAGGCCCAAAACCGTGAGTCCTAAATTTTTAATGCTCCAAGCAATCTTTCACATGTGGGATTGCTCTTTGGTGTACTCAAATCGGCCCCTCCATGTAGGATCCTGTGTCCTTAATGCGATCAAAGCTTAATGCCCCACGTACTGACTTTGAATGCTGTTATCGAAAGCTAAGGTGGACATTTGACTCGTATCACATAAGGTATGCACTTAAAAGCAAACTAGAGTTTATAGAAATACCATAGTTAAAACCTAAGTTCATCATAAAAGGGGTTTCATAATTCATGTTTTTCAATCATTTTCAAAGTCTTACCTTACACATATATGATATAAGGTTTATTAAAATATCATACTCACGCCCGTGAATGTTAGGATAGTTCTAAATACCTTTTATGTAAGGAGAGCTTAGCATAAATTAACCCTTGGAGTTTAAAAATCTTGAACCCTAGGTGTGTTTTTCCTTTCTTACTCTTAGAATGATTTAAATATGGTTTTTAAAGTATAAAGTCATTCTTAAGGTACTCACCAATATGTTGAATTGAGAATGATGTAAGGGTGTGAAAAGACCTTAATCCCCTTTAAATATATCAAAAATGGTGTCATAATGATTGAAAGGGAGAATGGTGCGGTGCGGTGAGGCCACCATGCAATACAACCCCTGGCGCGAGATAGCACCCTTATGGTGTGGGCCATCATATAGGTGAGGCAGTATCCTTCTGATATGGCCCATGCGACACAGGGTATCACATGGTGTCTCCCTCACATCGCATGAGTCATTTCTTCATCCAAAATAACCCCTAACTCACTTAAATCTATCCTAAAGTGGTTTATCTTTGATTTACGAGTCTTGCAGGCTCATTCAAATCTCTACTTTTATGGTAGGAAGTCTATAGTGTTACATCCTCGCACATAAAGGGACACTAAAGAATGCGATAACAATGATAAACCTTCTCCATGAATGCATCTAAGGCCTTGCAAACACAAAGAAGTACTGGAAACTGCACAAGAAACAACAAACCCATAATTCAAAATAATTCAAGGCTTTCAAAATGGACCCTCAAAATTCATTCAAAATGTTTGAGCATCAACCAATAGTGAAAATCGATCATAAAATACATTTTGAACCCATTGAACCCATCAAATCACCAATCTAGGGTCATATTGATACAAATATTGACTATGGTCAACTCTAAACGATAAGAAATTTAGAATACAACTCAATGGATCAAGTCACCCTAGAGCTCCTTGAGATACATAAAAATCATCCGACAAAGTCATTAATTGATCTTTGGACTTAGTGGAATCATCAAACTCAAATCCCGAACTAGTCAAACAAAATATTGACTTTGGCAAAGTTTTCCAAATATTGAACCTTCCAAACTGAAAATCTTCTCTAAATTCATGAAATCACCTTGAGAATTATGTCACCCATGCCCACAAATTATAAAGGCATAGGTGAAGTTATACTAAGGGCTAAAACATGGAAAATAAGCTATACAAAAATAAGAAAATTAGGGTCACTACAAAACTGCCAAAGGAAAATATTAGTAATTTTGTATGTCTTCCACGACCTCGTCCTCCACTATTTCCATGGTTGAATATCCTCTAATGTTCGTAGACTAACATATATCATGAGACAGAGAGAGCATCAAAGTAATCAAAAGAGTTTATGTAATTATTGATTGAACCATCATAGAACAATATTCATGAGACATTTTCCTTGAGGCTAAATCCATGAATGTTTTCTTGAATACATTCGTGTTGCGTTAGATTATTTCTTGAATATTAAGTTCATCAAAAGAAGAATCTTATCTTCTAGAATAAACTTGTCAACTGTTGAACTTGAAGAATCAATAAGACATTAGAATTGAATCTTTGCAAAGTACACATGATGAGAAAAATCTAATTAATGCCTTGAAGGCACTGATATCCTGACACCTTTCGGTAAAAAAATTATTTCTGATTACCTCAAGAAAATGATATGGTACTCATTTATATCGACACATACCCCTTTATTTCATTTAACTCTATGTTTGCGTGGATCATTTTCTCTTGACTGGGAAATTAATTGATTCACCATTAATTTTATCATTATAAATCAATGAAGCTTATTTAATTTTTGGTTTTCTATTTTCTTAAAATTGAGTTTCATTATGATTAATTATAGTGAAATAAATGGCGATTATTAGATGACAGATCTACCATATGCTTTTAAGTAAACAATTGAAGTTTAAGGCATTAAAGCAAGCATGGGTAAGGTTAAGTTGAACATTTAGGTGGAAACAATGTTGACTTGTTGCCTAATAATTTTTACTTGCATGTTGAATTATTTTTTTAGAAGCATGAAATCATGTAGATCATAGTGAGGCAAAATGCGCATATAATAGTAAAGATGAAATATTGATCTTCTCCATGGAGAAAAATGTAATTTTAGTTAGAATTAATCATTCTATCATTGTACGAAGATATCCATAATTGATGAAATTTAATGTGCTCATTGATACAGGCCAAATTGCTTTCGAGCCTTTCGAGGAGATAGGCATCATGCTCGAGGTGCTTGATGACTCCTTAGTGCTAATAAAAGATGCCACATGGATGAAGATTATAAGGAGGGCCAAAAGACTTTGACAAGGTTGGAGGAGTGTAAAACGGGCTTAGAAAGCCCCTTGCAAGGGTTATGCACCCAAGGTGCTTTGGATTCGCTCTAGCATTTCAAGAGTGGGTCAAAACAGTCCCTAAAGGACCTTCTTTCATTTGGATCACTTTTGGATCCTAATTATGTAATATTTATCCAAATTATAAATACTTGGTAAAGGCTTATTTCCTTAGTATTGTTTAATGATGATGATGAATTCATGAAAACTCCAGTGGGAGTGTTGAGTGCTTGGAAAAGCCAATGTTGAACCCTGTTTAGAAAAAGTGGTTGTAAGGAGATCCAATCCCCTTTTCGATCAACGTAAGAGCTAGGTGCTCATAGGTAATCAATAAGTAAGTTTCTTGGGTTTTATATACCCTTTGGTTGCCCTTTTGTTATCTTCTTATGTCTATCTATCTATCATCTATCCTTGTTATCCTTTAATTTATTGTTCTTTCATTTTCATATCATAGATTAGTTATCATTTTTGTACTGTGTTTGAATAATTTAGTATCAAAGTCGAGCTTGATTTCGCTCCTACAAAGTCAATCTTGAGTTTAGTCATCTTGAAAAATTTCAAAATCACAAAAAAATGTAAATATTCATATTTTTTATCTTAGGTCAAATTTTGAGTTTTTGATTTTTGTTTTTTCTTGTGTTTCTAATGTTAGAATTGTATTTCTAAAACTATATGAGTCTGCAAACAAAATTACAATCAAATTGAATCTTATTTCAGTGTTCTATCCTTGTTGAAAGCTTGGGTTGAAGAAGTTTGGAGTGAATTAAAAATATGATGATTTTGATGAAGAATTTGGTTAAATTGATTTTTGGAATGAGTTTAGAATGCTAAGAAGTACTAACGTTTAAGATTTCAACTCCTTCCAAGATCCTAAGAAAAAGTTAGAAAGACTGATGTTCTTGAGTACATTATTGTATTCATAATAAAAGTTCATCCTAAAGAGGGTGTTTGATCCCAAAAAAAGGAATAAAAAGTGTGAAAAGTGTTTGTTCTAAGTCATCTACAAATATTCAAAGGATATACCAACAAAAAAGAACACTAAGGACCAATTGGAGGGCATTTCAGCCAATTCAAAGGCATATGGCGGCCAACTTGTTGTACAAATGCGCCCAAGTAGCTGCAGCACCTCAAAGCAATAACACCTACATCCATGCCACCTTAGACCTATGGCCCACCTACTAGAGCAGGTCCCCAAGTATTGGTCAAGGAAGACCAACAAATTTCAATCTCCAAAACACTTTTCAAGTCTACCAAATGCTAAATTGAAGTTCCAAAGTGCATTTTAACACTTTAATTACTCCATTACTCAAGGTTTAATTCTTTAGTTTCATTTTATTGATTTTTGATCTCTTCTTTTGATTCTTAAACAATCATCAACTAGTAATTCGTCTACTAATTTGATCGATTAGTTCTTGAGACCGAATTCTTTCATCGTTCTATTTATTTTGAGCTTTTCTAATTTTTATTTTGTTGTAAATTTTTTATTTAAGTTAGTGAATAGTTTTTATTTCTTTGTGTCATTCAAACAAGAATCAAATCTATACTCAAACAAGAGATTGACACCTTATTGTCCACCAGAGTATAAGCAACTTTCAACATTCGTCACTCCAATTATGAGGATCACAAAGGTGAGATTATTACAATTATTGGTGAGGAGATTTTCAAATAATCTTGTTTGTTCATTTTGCAGGTACAATGTGATATAAGGAAGCATTCTTTCGATAGCCTCGGATAATTGTGACTACGACATAGGAGACTATGATTGTGGTAAAGATAGTTATGGCTACAAAGAAGATGGAGATTATGGAGGCTGTGAATTTAGCAATAATTAAGATATGGATAAAAATGAGGGCAACTACTCCAAAGGTGAAAATGAGATAAATGATGACCCTAGTTCTTATAGTGAGTATGGAGATGATGAAGAACCTTGTGATGGTTCTTGTGAGGGAGATGGAGCATCTGAGGAGTATTACACCTGTAACTCTGATCCTAGAGGTAATGTAATGTATAACCCATCTTATGAGAGTCACAGTGAGAGTGCGAATGTAGAGTATGAAGATTCATATTCCTCATCTTGTAGTACTTCTTATCAAAGTCTAAGTGGTGTAAAAGGTTATAATAACTATAGTAGAGGTTTCTCCATGGGACCAAAAGAATGTGCATCTCCAAAGTTGAGGGATGTTACATCTCAAGCTTCTTGTTCTAGTGCTCAAACATGTGGAAATAGGAACCAAGGTAGATATGAAGGGTATAGTAGAAGTTAAGATCTTTCTACTCTTCTCGTCTTTATATGAGAGTCGTTCCCAAGAAATATCTTGATTGGGAATGGGAGTATGAAAAGATCTTCATGGATTATTATATGAGACAAGTCAAAAGAACTATGTGTGCTCTTAAACATATTCAAGGTCCGACATTATTGTGGTGGGAATCCATACAGATGTGACGAATGTGGAGTGCCTTGAAATAACATATGAGGGGTACCTATGTACCAATGGGGTATACCAATATTTATAATGTTGATCCAAGAAGAAATGTTCGCTTAAAAAATATAACTATTTGTAGGGTTTTTGGGATTTCTCCTTATGCTAGATGATTTGTGATATGGAAACTACATCATTCCACCCATGGTTGAATATCTAGGGATACCTCGAGAGCCTCTACTTGTTTCATACTTCTTTTATGGGTATAAGGTTTTTGATAGAGTGAAGATTTTTTTCTCCCAATATGGGTACTATGAAGAGGTGTGGGGTGACATCTTCCCCTTAGAACATGGACATTTATGCTTGGGTGTCAATTGGTTTGCAAAAAATAAGGTTCCAAATGTCCAAAATTAGCCTAATATTGTAAGGGAGCAATTGGAAAATTATCTCTTTCTATCCATTTTTCCTAAATCTCAAAGAGATGTGACCACTTACTCCAAGCCTAAAGAAATTGAGAGACAAAATATTGAAAGGAGTAAGAGAGTGTAAGGTGGCAAACTAAGAGAGGAAAAAGAAGTGGTGTTGAGGAGTGAAGTGAGGGGTTCTCCACCAAACAGGCTAACATTGTCTGTCCTACTTTTAACAAGGAAATGTGTGTAGCTAACAACATGGAAAACGGAGGAGAACAAGAACCAAAGAGAAGATTCCCTTTGAAGATTAGACAAGTGCAATCTTAGATGCTTCTATGGCTTGTAAAGGACCTTGAAATCAAGAAAATTAAGAATATTCTTAAGAACTTCATGGTAAAATAGCTAACTCTTACACTTTTGTACATGTGAATGATGATTGTATGTCTATTAGCACATTAAGTGTGAGTAGTTTCTTATCTATATGTAAGTCTCATGATTTTTTTGCCTCTTGTTGATGATTTACCCTTTGAGAGTGTGGAAAAACTAGTTGATCCTATTGGTGGCCTCATTTACTCTTTTAGTAAGATCAATTAGAGTTCACCTATTCTTGAAGCCAATGTGATGAATGATGGTACATTGTATTGCGAAAATTTTGTTGACCAACTTGTGGGTGAAACTAGTATACCACTTTAGGATGGTTGTGATATATTTAATGAACCTAAAGTGAGTGATGATCTTGAAAATATTGATTAAGTAAATAGGAGTGACTCTTTGAGCTTGTCCTTTAGTAAATATCCTATTATTTGTCTTGCTTATAGGGATGATAATGTTTTTGTAAATTCTTTGAAACTCAATAGTTGTGTTATTGAGAGTGAACTTACAAGTTCTAATCCTCTTTCATGGATAAATAATTCTCTCTTTAAGTACAATTTCGTGTTCGGAGATAGTATAATCACTCCTAGTGAACCTAGTAATGTGAATAATGTTGATGGTGTAGCTCATCTTGAGGGTTATAGACTATATGACAACCAATTATAGTATGTCTATATTCCTCTTAAATATGAGAAGCTCTTCCTTGAAGATGAGAGTACTCTTAAGGGAGACAAATACGAGGTTTTGAAAAGGAATAATCAATTGGGTGATGATAACTTTGATTTACTTGAATATTTAAAAAACCCAAATAGTTCCTATGAAAATGCTTGTGGATCTGATCCTTTGTATGACACCCTACTTTTGTTTGGTAATTATGAGGATAAATTTCTTGATTCTTTGATGACTTGAGTAATGATTTTTTTTTTATGTTTGTGGTGGTATGTGTCTACTTGAGGATTCTTCCCTTGAAAGAGAAAGTAATAATTGTTTGGAAATCATTTATTCTTCTTCTTCTTCTTCTTCTTTATGTACTCGTGGTAACGATCTTGAATCTAATAGTAAGTATATACACAAGGACACATTGGTTGAAGTTAACTTGAGTGATACCTTTCTCTACTCTCTATTTGCTTTTAATGATGTTTATGCTAGTGTGGAGAGTATATCTTTTGATTTGGGTGATGTGTTTGGGGGAAAAAAAGTGTTGTATGGACCTATTTCTATGGCCACTCTATCCTTTTGATGCTGATGACAAATTTGAATGTGGTGAAAGCAAAGTTTAGATGAGGATGTTGGAATTATTCCCTATGATGGAAAGTCTTTTGCGAGGATTTACAACCCACTTGATAGACCCAAGTTGTGCATGGGAGGCATTTCCAACAAAGATAAACATTCATTAAAGAAGACAAGTAAAGAAAGGATCCAAGAGAATTCAACATTGTGTTTACAATCTTGACCAAGGTTTCACTGCTTGTATGTCATGGAGAGAGTCTCCTCTTGAAAACACTTTGGATGGATTCCATGCTTGTGATCCCCATCTTTGTGAATTTCTTACAATTGGTAACCCCTTTCTTAAGGGATGTTGTTTGAAAAGAATAAGTTATATGTGCCTAAATGTTTTGATTCCACCCTTTGTGTGCATTATAGGCTATATATTTTTAGCCTAATGGCCTTCTTGTATATAATATCACCTAGCATGATGCTTTTACACTTGATTCCCTTCTATACTACCTCTTTGCTTATGATGATATCCATGCTAATCTTGGATTTATTTTATGTAGAGGTATGGAACTTGTTGGTTGATCTACTTGTTTTAATAAAAATACTATATGGATCTTGTGGACTTTAAAATAAATTGAGGCACCACTCTTGATGTGGTATCTTAAAGAGGTGATGAAGCCATTGTTTCCTATGGATCCTAAAGTGAAGGTAGCCTTACCTTTTGGATTTAGAGATGCCATTATGACCTTTATGGTTTTCTTACCTCTTGGTGGTTCCTTTAGCTACCTCTTTTGTGCATTTTCAATAAGTTTCTAATGTTTACCATCAAGTATCCTTGATTATATCTTAAGTGTGTGCAACCTTGGCATAATGCTATGATTATTTGTGCTACCCCTAACCCTCATGTCATAAGGATGTTGTATTTGTTTGTCCTTCCTTTAGTTTTGCAAGGTTTGGATTTGAGGTCGAATCCTTTTTAAGAAGGGTAGAATGATACAAGCCAAATTGCTTCCGGGCGTTTGGATATGATACGTATGATGTTCGAGGTGCTTGATGACTTCTTAGTGCTATTAAAAGATGCCACATGCATGAAATTACCATTAACGAGGGTCAAAGGACTTTGATGAGATCGAAGGAGTGAAAAATAGGGCTCGAAAGCCCCTTGGAAGGGTCATGCGCAAAAGGCGCTTTAGATCCTCTTTTAGCATTTCAAGAGCGGGTCAAAACAGCCCTAGTGTGTCTTTTCTGGCATTTGGATCAATTTTAGGCCATAATTATAAAATATTTAGCCAAACTATAAATACCTGGTAGAGGCTTATTTCCTTAGTTTTCTTAATGATGATGATGAATTCATGAAAACTCCATTGGGAGTGTTGAGTGCTTGGAAAAGCCAATGTTGAACCTTGTTTCTATAAGGGAGATTCGATCCCTCTTTCAGTCAATGTAAGTGCTAGGTGCTCGTAGGTAATCAATTACGGAGGTCTTTGGGTTTGATACACTATTTGGTTGCCCTTTTGTTATCTTTTTGTGTCTATCTATCTATCATCTATCCTTGTTATCCTTTACAATATTGTTCTTTCATTTTCATATCTTAGTTTAGCTTTTGTTTTCGTACTTAGTGTTTGTATCATTCATAGAAGAGGCTACCCAGCCATAAAGTCGTTGTTGGTGGGCTTTTTGTTGCAGAAATATGTAGTATGAAAGGTAAGATTACAGCTAGTTTGGAGTATCCAATAAATTTCCCAACTTTTTCTTTTTGGACAGATTTCGATAAAGAAGATTTTATGTTTTATTGTGTTTCTTTGTTTGGATGGGATTTTCAACATGTTCTTGCTAGTATAAAGGGCATCCCGTTACACCAATGCTTCCTCTATGCGCATGGTCTAGGGAAATGTGTTAGACCATAAGGATCTTTTGTACTCTGCCTTACCTTCCATTACTACAAGAGGCTATTTTCATAGCTTTAACACATAACCTCTTGGTCACGTGACAACTACTTTACCAGTTACTCCAAGTTATGGCAAGTATGATTTAGTCAATCTATCATGAAGGTTGTTTTCTATTGAACCCTTGATTACAAGGTTGTCATACACATATCATGAGACGTATATTCATCTCTTCTCTTTGAGCACCAGGCTGCAAAGGGGAAATATATGGGGAACGAGCATCGTGTAGTAGTTGTAGATGGGACAACAATCTTGTGGTTTTATTGGCCTGAAACTTTTGTAGACCTGAAACTTTCCATATTTCCTGTTCAATACGCTTCTCAAAACTTGATTCAACATGTAAGTAAAAATAATTAGGCAACAAGTTAGCATCCTTGCCACCGAAAGTAACCTCAGTTGATCAAATTAAACCCATCCGGGCTTGCCTTAATGCCCAAAGCTTCAATAGCTTACTTAAAAGTAGGGGGCAAATCTTCCATCTAAATCACCATTGAAAAGGACAACAATAAAAATAAATTTAACTTGAATTAATCATCAACACATCTCAATTTCAATAAAACACCAAACCAAAAAGGAAATAAGCTCCACTGCATCGATAAGGATACAATTAATGGTGAATCAATTAATTAATCAATCAACAGAAAACAATCAACGGACACATGTGCCGGATGAAATTCAAGGGTGTATGTGGATGTGAACGTGTATCGTATAATTTTCTCGAGGTGATTGCAAATGATTGTTTTCCAAAAAGGTTCCATGACAGTGGTGCCTTCAATGAAAATGATTAACTATTTTCTTCTCATGTAAGTTTTACAAAGATTCTGCAAATTGATTATGTTCCCTTGTATATGATTCTTGGGAAAAGGACAAAAATAACACCTAAAACTAAAATAATTCTACAAAATTAGCACCTAAATTTAAAAACACGCTAAATAGCCACTCGGTAGAAAGTAACTCTAACCGAATGGCCAAGAGGTCAGACAGCTAAGGTCAAACACATTATTTGCCACTCAGTGGCAAGTAATTCCAACCAAATGGCCAAGAGGGAGGTCAGCTGAGGCCAAACACATTATTTTCTTTTCAAAATGTACAAGTATTCCATACTTTTTGTTTTATGTGATCTTATTTGATCTTAAGATGATGTACCCGAGATACATACGTCAAAATCGATTTGGAATTTTGCAAAAGTGCCTATATATCACATAGGAAAAGAATTATTAAGACTTATGTGATGTACTTGTCTATTTTTATTTATTTTTTTGTTTAAGTTTATAGAGCTCTATCAGGAATGGGAATCTGTCACCCTTCCAACTTTTTTTTTCTTCTTTCATTTGATTACACTTATAGATGTGGGTGTAATTTCAATTATCCCTTTTAATTCAATATGAATTCCTTTAGTTGATTGATTCTGTTGATAAAAAATAAATTTTAATGACTTTATTAGATAAATTATCATAATTGAATTACTTTTTGAGATATTAATTTAGTCCTCTATATTTATTGTCTAATTTAATCTAAAAATGTGTCAATATAGTATAAGAGAATATGAATTGAGTATATGGACACTGCAAGTGTATTAATGTAGTATAAAAGTGTATTAATGTGGTATAAAAGAGTATTAATTGGGTATAGGGACTGAGTGTTCTTGCATAAAATTTCCCTTCTCTTTTTTAAATAGTGTATCAATGTACAATAAAAGTGTATCAATGTGGTATAAAAGTGTATCAATTGAGTATAGAGACTGCATGTGCCCAATTGGGCTAAATGGCTAAAAAAAGGAATTAAATTTAGCCGACTGACTATAGTTGTCCAACTTTTCAATTATGGGCCATTTTTTTTTAAATGGTCATCCCATGTCCTTATCCCATGATTTTATATATTACTAGTGGCAATAGGCCTATGCCGAGCACGGGCCCAACATGCTAAGCTTCAATTTTTAAAATAATTATGAAAGCAGTGAAATAAATTGGCATTATTAAATAGTTTTAAATAATTTTAGCTTTTTTATTATTCTAATCTATCATATTCTTTTCTATCCCAATTTAATTGACACCGATATAATTTCAAGAGTTAAACAAATATCCTGATTGAAGAAGCTAAGCAAACATGTCTAAATGACTTATAATAACTATTTAGAAATGATATAACAAAATTGCTATAAAAAATACTTGTGAAAATAATTTAGGTGTGCCTCATATAAGTTGTCAAGTTAATTTAAAACATAAAGAGTTAATTTATCATTTTATTTTATATCCATTTTACCTTTTTTTATCAAATTTATTAATTTTTTTAATACTTAAATAATTTATAATAATTAATCAGAGATGATGTAGAAATTATAGTTGAAGCAGCTAAAGCAGACATGTCATAAAAGTCCATTTTACTTATTTATTTTTATTAATTATTACTAGTTTTTTAATACGTAAATGACATATAATAATTAGTTAGGGGTGATAAAGTAAAATTACGTAACAAATAATGGTCGGCAAGCATGTCGATCACCGAAACGGAAAAGTTTTTTAAAAAATTAAAATTTTATTTCCTTATTTACGTATTTTATGCTTTATTACTCATTAGTGGTAGCTAATAAAAATTAATATTTTGATCACTCTTCTTAGATTGTAACTATGTATTTAAGTTTTTATTTGAATCTAATCATTTAAATCTCAATAGGTGTACTATTTTCATACCCTTTTTCGACACAGATATTACTATTGTAAAGTACTACATCTAATCATTTTTAATTTATAATTTGTTTTACCAATTTTATCCTTATTATTAAATATTATTTATAATCTAATATTTATATCACTTATAATAACTATTTAAAAGTGATATAATAAAATTACTATAAAAGTTACTTATGAAATTTTTATAAGTGAACCCTGTATAAGTCGACAACTTAATTTAAAACATCAATGGTTAACTAATTAGAAGTAATATAATAAAATTACTATAAAAAGTACCTGTGGAACAAAAATTTAAATGGACTCCATATAAGTCGTCAAATTAATTTAAAACATCAAGAGTTAACTTATAATTTTTTGTTTATTTTAATTTTTTTATGAAATATTATCAATTCTCAAATACTTAAATGATCTATAATAATTAACTAGGGGTGATATAATAAAATCACGATTGAAGTAGCTGAAGTAGGGCACGTTATAAATGTTTATTGTACTTTTTTTAATTAAATATTATTAATATTATAATACAAAAATGACTTATAATAATTAATTAGGAATGACATAGTAAAATCACGGTTGAAGTAGCTGAAACATACATGCTATAAAAATCTATTTTACTTTTTTTAATTATATATTATTAATTTTTAATACTTAAATGAATTATTTAATTAATTAGGGATGATATAGTAGAATCACGATTGAAGGAAGATATGTCATAAATTTTTATTTTTATTTGTCTATTAAATAATCTTAATTTTCTAATACACAAATGACCTATAATAATTAATTACAGATGATATAGTAAAATCACGATTGAAGCACTGAAGCAGGCATGTCATAAATTTTTATTTACTTTTCTAATTGAATAATATTAATTCTTTAATACATAAATGACTTATAATAATTAATTAGGGAAGATATATTATGATCAAGTCTGAAGTAGCTGAAGCAGGTATGTCGTCCACAAGCTGCCTACTTCAGCAGCTTCTTTCACATTTATATATTATACTAGTGGCATCAACATGGGCCCAACATGGTTGACACGTCCCAAAATAACCCCTAGGTGTGACTGGCTCCCGACAACACCACTTGCCGGAAGAACCTATTTTCTATACATTCACAATATCTAGAAACACTGAGATGAAAATATAAATAACTCCACATGCAAGAAATAATCATTAACGCATGGTAATTATCCAACAAGATACCGCATAGCGATTTATGAAAACGACACTAGTTTAGATAAAAAATCTCTAACCTAAGTCCCACACGAAGTTCATGGAGCATCTAAACAGAGTTACATGAGTTTAAATTTTGGGCATACAAACCCAACGAAAGAAAACATAAGCTAATCATACCTAAAGATGAATGACAGCCTTCACGAACAATGTGAAGGCTCACCGTAGCGACATAATTCACACAGAAACACAGTCAGCCACGAGCCTCTCTCTCTGCAACCGTATCTGCACGTATGCAAGTAAAGAGTGAGCTATATAAATATAACCCAGTAAGATCCTCGACCCGCTACTTTAATACCCTTGGAACAAGTATTAGAAAATACATAAATAATATGTACATAATATCTCTCATAAAGTAATGTCAATAAGATCCAAAGAAAGTTCAAAAATGCCACCCTATATCTCAACTCAATCCACACTCACGACTTGTCATAAACGGCAGTGAAGGTGATCGACCTAGCACCCCGATAAGTTCACGGTAGCATATATAATTCCACAAAAAGTCTACTACGGCAGCATGTACAAGCCCCTAACATATTATGAAAGCATAATTAATGTCCCTAACATATTATGGCAACATAAGCAATGCCCCTAACATATTATGGCAGCATAAGTAATGCCCCTAACATATTAAGGAAGCTATGTATACCCTTAGAGACTTTAACAGCAGCAACGAAAAATATGTTCAGCACCTCTACATCACCTCACTTATTATAACTAAATATCTCTCACCAAACTTTACAAATATATATCCAAATAATTAATACCACCAATTCTACCAAGTCGCATGCTTTTTCCAACACATGGACTAGGCATAAAAACATAATTTTTATAAAGAAAAATTGAAAAGCAAGCATCAAAGCTTAAAGTATCACTTACCTCGCTAACGAAAAGTTCCACGACCTCACTATGCGTAGAACGCCAACCAAATAGCCTTCAATGGCTTCAATCTATGCAAAAATATTAAATAACGATATCAATTATATTATTCAGGGTCAGATTCCAATATCTTTACTAATCAAGGTTAATGATAAACCTTAATATCTCACATCATTATCCATGAATTAAGGATAATTTAATAAGGGAAGGCTGCCAAAACAAAAATTTCAACATAATAACCAATGATTTCTAACCCATAATGTCAATAACTTCACTATGTAAATTTCTAACCTTAAGAAGCAATTCCAGTGTCAACCATTTCTCTCATCACTAATCAATTATTCCCTTAACATTATTGTTTCCCTTACAGTAAAAAGAATGGTTGGATTGGTTGGATTCTACCCTTACAGTAATTAATTTCTACCCTTACAGTAATAAAGAATGTTACAAACAACACTTTATGAAAATTTCAAACATATACATATATATATTAATTACTGTAGCAGTAGACTATTACCAATATGAAGAAGATTAAACATACATTACTTACTGCTTTACCAAAATTCTATGCCAAAACTACAAGCAAATTCACACCTAGTCACTTCACAAAGATGCCTGCCATTACCATGTAGACACTCTCTATTTATCTCCTTTTTTTTTTCCTTTTGGTACGCTGGTTTGCTTGCTATTACCTTCCTAGAACAATTGTTCTATTTATGTTGATCTTTAATGTGAAGGCGAAAGTTTTTGGCTTGCCCCTTTTTAATTCCTTAATTAATACTAATAATTGGTTATAAGTACCAATTAAACCCTTCATTAAAAGAAAATAATAAGCTGGCTATTATATTCTCCCCTACTTAAAATAACATTCGTCCTCAAATGGGTCTAGAATCATACCTGAAATGTTGAATAAGTGAGGATATGTAATTCGCATCTCCTCCTTGGACTCCTAAGTAGCTTCCTTGGTTGGATGATTACGCTATAATACCATGACTGAAGCTATCTTCTTCGACCTCAACTATCGCACTTGCCTCTCAAGAATAGCTATCAGGATTTCCTCATAAGTTAGATTCTCATCAAGCTCTACATCCTTTGGCTTGATCTTATGGCTATCATCATGAACATACCGTCTAAGCATAGACACATGAAACATAGAATGGTCTGCAGATAATCTCGGAGGTAAAGTAATCCTATACGCCACCAATCCAATTCGGTCCAAAATCGCATAAGGACCAATGTATCTAGGACTTAGTTTACCTTTCTAGCCAAATCTCATAACTCCTTTCATGGGAGAAACTTTCAAAAAAAACTTTTCCCCTTTTACAACTCTAAATCACAGACCTTTTTATCTGCATAAGACTTCTTCCTACTTTGTGATGTCTTAAGTCGATCCTATATCACTGCAACCTTCTCCAACGTTTGTTGAACTAAATTTAGACCTAATAATTGTGCTTTGTCAGGCTCAAATCAGCCAACTGGTAAATGACACTTGCGACCATATAGAGCCTCATATGGTGCCATTTGAATGCTAGACTGATAGCTATTATTATAAGCAAACTCTGCTAAAGGTACCTGTAAATCCCAATAATCACCAAACTCAATACCACAATCTCTAAGTATGTCCTCCAAGATCTGAATAACTCGTTCAGATTGCCCGTCGGTTTGCGCATGAAAAGTTGTACTCAACTCAACATGCGAACCCAATGATTTCTGAAAAGATCTTTAGAATTCAGTAGTGAACTGTGCACCTCGATCAGAAATGATTGAGATAGGCACACCATGAAGCCGAACTATCTCCCGAAGGTAAATTTCCCCTAACTACTTCGTGCTATAAGTACCCAAATTGGTATGAAATGGGCAGATTTTATAAGTCTATCCACTATCACCGAAATCGAGTCGTGCTTTTTGAAAGTATTTGGCAACCAGACAACAAAATCCATAGTAATCCTTTCCCACTTCCACTCCCGAATAATTAATTTTTGCATCACTCTGCCAGGTTTTTGATGTTCATATCTAACCTGCTGATAATTTAAACAACTAGTCACATGTTTCAAAATATCAACTTTCATACCTTTCCACCAGTACAATCCACTCAAGTCTTGATACATTTTCACAGCACCAGGGTGGATAGAATATCACGAGCTATGAGCCTCATCAAGAATCAGATATCTCACATCACCCACAACGGGAACACACAATCTTCCATGATGATATAGCACACCTTCACCATCAATAGTAAAAGACTTTACACCGCCATTCAACATTTGATCTCGAATTCCAACAAGGTAGGGATCATCATATTGGCAAGTCTTAACTTGCCCAACTAAGGACGACTAAACCACCATAACGACAAGTAATTTTCCAGGCATAGTATGATCAATTCAAACTCCATGATTGGCTAAAGACTGAATATCCATAACCAAAGATCACCTTTCGATAACAAATTAGGCCAAGCTTCCCATAGACTTCCTACTCAAAGCGTCCGCTACTATATTCTCCTTTCCAGGATGATACAAGATAGTGAGATCATAATTTTTAAGTAACTCTAACCACCTTCATTGCCTCATATTTAGATCTCTTTGCTTAAATAATTACTACAAACTCTTGTGATCAATATAGATTTCACATGGCTCACCATAAAGATAATGACGCCAGATCTTGAGGGAAAATACAACTGCAACTAATTCCATGTTGTGAGTCGGATAATTCTTCTCATGGACCTTTAGCTATCGAGAAGCATATGCCACCACTTTACTATTCTACATTTAACACAACCTAACCCAATTCAAGATGCATTACAATAAATAGTGAAACCACTCTCTTTCTTAGGTAAGGTCAAAATCGGAGCCAAAATCAATACCGTCTTTAATTTCTGAGAACTTTCTTCACATTTATCTGACCATTGAAACACCACATCTTTTTGAGTTAAGCGCGTAAATAGAGAATCTACCTTCGAGAAACCCTCCACAAACCTCCTATAATAATTAACTAGCCCCAGGAAGCTACGTATCTCTGTAACCGTACTAGGTTGAGGCCAATCTCGAACTGCTTCAATCTTCTTTGGATCAACATGAATCCTATCTCTTGTTACCACATGCCCTAAAAATAAAACTGTGCCAAACCAACACTCACACTTTGAGAACTTGGCATATAACTTGTGTTCTCTAAATGTCTGTAGCACAACTCTCAAGTGTTGTTCATGTTTTACCTCACTTTGAGAGTAAACCAAAATGTCATCAATGAACAAAATAACAAATTGGTCTAAGTACGGTTTGAATACCCTATTCATGAGGTCCATAAATGCTGCAGGTTTATTGGTCAGTCCAAAAGACATCACTAAAAGTTCAAAATATCCATACATGGTGTTTTGCGGAAATTTTGACTTTTGAGAGTTGCCACTTAATTTTGAAAAGGAATTAAGAAACCTTTAGCGAGTTACTTCAAACGATTCAAAACAAAAAAATCGTTTTAAGTTTTAAAGATTCCAAGTAAGTGGTTCCTATTAACGTTTTAGGAAGGTGTTAGGCACCTAAAACGTCCGCTAACTTGCGGTTATCCGGACTGTTTGAAAACATCTTTTGATTAACTCCTAAAAAGATTAATTTGTTGAAATAGTGATTTGATTTTATTTTTTTAAAAAGACTTGTGTAAAATAGATTTAGGCGACTTAGTAGGGATTTTGACTAAGTCTGAACAAAACTAATAAACACATAAAAGGGGAAGGGAGGAAAAAGTAAAGAATTTAGGCCATTGGGCCCAAATCAACGAGACCTGTCCTAGTCTAGTTGGGCTTCCGACCTATTTCACCTGTCCTAAACTATTTTTTGAGCCTTTGGCTCGAGTCTTGCTCCACCTATATTAAATACAACTTTGGCTTCGAGGCCGAAATGAATGAATAAATAAATGACAAAATGAATAAATAAAAAGAAGACAATAATAAAAATTGAGACTTTTCAAGTTTCTTAGTGACCTCATCAATGAGTTTTGACCCATTTTCCTTCTTCGTCTATCGTCTAGCACTCGCACGCCATGTAGTGGACCTTAGGTTTAAACTTCGAACTTGACTCGAAGGGGTGAGCCTCATTTACCCATTACGAAATGCAAGAGGAGAGGAGTCCATTTGGACTCGAGACATTTTTTTGCATGTAAAGAAAAGATAAAGAAATCAATATATGTTCAAGGCATAAAAGTGACATATTTCAAAGTAAAAGAAAATATCAAGAACCAATTTTTGAATGACAAGAATAAGCACACTTGCACAAGAATGAGAGTCAACAAATAAAAATGCAAAGCAAAGACACTAATTTACATGCCTCATGATTTATGTTCATATTAAGAATGGATAAAGGTAAAAGGAAGAAGGCCACATACAATGAATTAATACGAGAAACAAACAACGTAAGCTTGCGAAAGTAAAGGGATGAGGAAACCAGAAAAATTGTCATGATTTCTAGAATTGAACAAACATAGACACCAATCCATATAACAAAAGAAAATAAAGGCTAACTTTTCAAGAAAGAGAATCTTTAAATTTCAATTAAGGCGACACTATCGAAAATTCATACATATAAATTACAACCAACATCTTATTGAAAAACGTGTAATGACCTATGATTTTTATTTCTAAGAAATCGTTGATTTTCTTTTGATATTATGAATAAAAGAGACATGAATCAAATCTTTACACTCACAAAGAGCACATATAACAATCCAAAGGGAGTAAGAAAATTAGAATAAAAGTTAGTATTTCCAAAAGTGAAATATCATTTCACAATTATACTATGCATGACTCGAAAATATCTAAATAATTCTATTTAGCCACAAAAATCTGAACTTTCTCATCATTTTGATAAATTTAAAAACATGAGAAAAAAAAGAAAAAAAATAAACACCGTGGATGAAAAATAAAGCTATCACTTCATCTCTTATATGAAGATTTAAAATAAAGCTATCACTTCATCTCTTGTATGAAGATTTTGGAGATCCCTTAAAATAATTAACAAGCAAATGACAAATTCTTGATTTAATCAATTACTCTTTTTTATTAAGGCGAAACAAACAATAGTAACTATTTTTTCAACATAAAAAACAAACAACTTTACATGCTAAAACAAATATATCGGCCAACAATAAATTTAAATAAGGCATGAGTTCGCCTTTGAGCAAAGTTCAAAACTTTATACATCACAATCAAAGAATAAGTCAAAAGGCAAAACAATCAATATTAACAATTCTTTTCAACATAAAGAAAATAACTTTACATGCTAAAAACAAATATATCTACCAATAATGAGTTTAAACAAGACATGGGTATGTCTTTTCAAGTAAAAATCTAAACTTTATCCAAAATAATCAAAGAATAAGGTCAAAAGGCAAAACAATCAATATTAACTATTCTTTTCAACATAAAGAAAATAACTTTACATGATAAAAAAAAATATATCCAACAACAATGAGTTTAAACAAAGCATAAATACATCTTTTATGCAAAGATTGAAACTTTATCCAAAATAATCAAAGAATAAAGTCAAAAAGGCACATACAACTATTGCTAGCTCATTTTTATATCATGAGCATGAAAATAATTAGAATATTGATACCACAACGTCCTAGGGCCTTCAAGGCCATCTACAATATACAATCCCAGCAAACAAAATTATATCTACAAACTACGAAGAAGAAAAAGATGAAGAAAAAAAAATGATAATAAAAACTAAAATAAAAAAAAATGCGTGTTTACCTTTTGGGGAGCAGCAAAACGAGACTACGAGCTTCATCGGAATCAACCACCACCGAAAAACGTCGTCGGCAACTGAAAATTTTTGATTAGCCGACCAAATCTATGAAACAAAAATTTTTACTAAATAAAAATAACTATTTTGATCAAAAGGAGTTTTTCACCTTTCTATCCTCTTTTTTTTCTTCCTTTTTTTCCTTTTTTTACCAAAGTAGTGGCAGTATTTATAGGAAAGAATGAGAATTTTTTTTCCTCTCTTCCACCAATGTGGGAGAAAAGTATTTATAGGAAAGGATGAAGATTTATTTCTTGTTATCCACTAATGTGGGAGAAAAAGCAATTAAGGGTGTTTTTGAAATTTTAAATTGGAGATAAGGTGAGGTGAAAGATAATGTGGGGGGAAATTATACACTGTAGTACAACTTTTGAATTTCAAAATTGGGAAAAGACAAAGTTGGGGGGAAATAGTACAATGTAGTATAATTTGAAATTATTTTTTTGTGGAATTTGGTAAAAGTTATGAGAGTTTTTGGAAATTTTGGGGCTATTTAAAATATAACCCCAATTGGGATTTAAAATTTAGTCATATTTATTTAATTTTAACCAAATTACAAATCAATTGATGGATTGCATTACAATTATGGCCAATTTGATTTCAATTATGGCCAAATCTAATAGATTGGCTAAATTAAATTGAAATTCGATGCGAATTAATACTTCCTTTAATCCCGGGCTTCTTGATTTTATAAAATCAATCACATATTTATACGAATAAATTATTTTTTGAGAGTAAATTATATTTAAATCAAAACTTTAATCATTTGAATCTATAAGCCTTGATTAAAATCCGATATTTTAAAAAATAAATATTTAAGTAACAAAATTATAAAATCTCGTATAATTGAATACGATAAATTATAATCACTACTTAAAATGACAAGATTACATACAAATATATTTAATAAATTTTTGTTCGATTGAAATAAATATTTTAATTTTATTAAAAATCAAAAAAATTCAGCATTAAATTTAGTCATGGAGGGAAAAAATTAGGTGTCAACACCTGGTCCGAAAAACCGTCTTAGTGATATCATCGTCCTTGACTCTTAGCTGATGATAACCTAATCTCAAGTCAATCTTAGAAAAGTGAGTGGCACCCTGTAACTGATCGAATAGATCATTAATTTGGGGCAAGGGATACTTATTCTTGATTGTCAACTTATTTAACTGCCTATAGTCAATGCATATTCTCATCATGCCATTTTTTTTCACAAATAACACAGGTGTACCCCAAGGTGACACACTAGGCCCGATGAATCCTTTATCAAGAAATTCTTGAAGTTGAATCTTCAATTCCCTTAACTTAGTAAGAGCCATACGGTAAGGTGGAATAGAGATAGGTTGAGTCCCTGGCACCAAATCAATGTTGAACTTAATTTCTCGCATCGGAGGTAACCCGAGAAAATCATCTGGAAACACATCAATAAACTCTTGAACAATGGGAACATTATTTGTAGAAACTTCATCGGCTCGGGTGTCATGAATGGTAGCAATAAAACCCAAACAACCATGGTTAATCATTCGGTGGGCTTTCACATAGGATATTATCTTCCCTTGAGTCACAAAAGTTACACCTTTCCACACTAAAGGTGGTTTTCCAGGAATATCAAAATGTATAAGTTTATCATAACAATCAACCAAAGCGTAACATGATGCCAACCAATTCATACCTATAATCACATAAAAATTAGTCATTGACAACATAAGTAGATCAACTATAGTGTCCTTACCCTAAACAGATATCACACAATCTCTATAAACTCTATCCACTAATAAGGTCTCCCCTACTGGTTTCGTAATTGTATATGGATCTACAAGAGTCTCAATCCTTCTCTCGAAGAATAAAGCAAAAGATGGGGACACATACGAATACGTAGAACCAGGATCAATAAGAAAATAAGCCTCATGAGAGTTTACATTGATAATACCTGTGATCACTACATTAGATTACTCGATGTCCTGTCTATCCATAGAAAAGAATCTCTGTGGTCCACCTGCTTTCTAAGAACCCTAAGCACCCTGTCGAACCTATCCACGAGTACCCTAAGAGCGATCCTAGCTGGCTGAGTGTGAGCATGGTTACTTGCAACATTTCTCTGCATCGGAAGAGTAGCTTGACTAAACCCAGAATCTCTCTTAGGACAAAACTTAGCAATGTGCCCTCTTTTACCACATGTATAACAAGGACCGCCAACTCTAAAACAATGTGTACTATGATTTCTTCCACAATTGGAACATTTCAAATACTGCTTGAACCAAAAGAAACTGCTACCATTCCTCTGTATTTTTTGTTGTTGTCCTTGTCTAGCTGGATAACTATTCCTTGATGATTGGCCCACTGACTCTAACTGTGTAGGCCTAGACTGTCCACGATCAAAACTACTCTTGCTCCCAGACGGAGCACTACTGAACCCACCTGAGTTATGTTTCTTCTTGTTTTCTCGATTAATCATTTCTATCTCATAATAGGACTCAAAATGGAGAGCAGCATCAAATACCTCAGAATAAGATCCATTACACACATCGCGTATCACTAGACCATGATAACGAGCCTCAAGTCCATCCACAAATTGTCTTACTTTCTCTCTCTGATCTGCAACTAAAGATGGAACATACCTAGATAACTCAGTAAACTTAGCTTCGTACTCAGTGACTGTCATGGATCCCTGTCGTAACTTATTAAACGGGCGTCTCATGTCATCTTGTTTGCTCAAGGGAATAAATCTGTCCAAGAACATAGCTGAAAACTCTAATCAAGTGATCGATGGTAGCCCTATTTGTCTGCCCCTCAAATGGAATTCCACCATACCTCGGGAGACCCTAAGAACAGAAAAATGGTAAATTCTACACAACGAGTCTCCTTCAGTCCCAAAGTAGTCAGTATCTTCTTGCAGCGGTCTAGAAACTTTGAGGTTCAACAGAAGATGGTGTAGCATCAAACTCTGGAGGCCTGAGATCCATGAAATTCTTCAGGTCCTTGGGTTTCCCTACAGCTACAATCGAGTGATCAATGGATAGAGGTGCCTGAGAGGTTGCAACATTCAACTGAACTTGTGCTTGTATCTGCGAAGTAGCCTGAGAAGCTGGAGTTTGAACCTGGTTAGGCACCAATGCTTCAAGTAAATTCAACATTCTTCCCACTAAGTCTGCAGGCAATGTAACAGTAGGTTCCGCAAATGGCACTACAGTTGGAGAATCTCGATCAACCTAGTCTTGTGCTTGCTCAAAAGCCATAACTTGGGGCTGGCCCCATTGCCAACTCTAGGTTGAGCACCGGTTTGCATCCTAGTTTGAGGTCTAGTTGGATGAGACCCAACTCGACCACCACCACGCATAGGATCCTGTCTAGCACCATTTCCAATAGGTGCATTAGATCGACTAGCGGAGGAAGAACCACGCCTCTTAACCATCTGCGAAACAATATTTAAAGGTTAGACTTAATGTAACTCAATGCATGAAAAATAAATAAAAAGGGGCAGCTTCCTAGATGTTCTGTAGCCTCAAGTTCAGAAGTATGGGCGCCTACATACCCCTAAACAAGAATCTACTAAACACTGCTCTTTGACCCGGGACCTAAAGTCTATGCTTTGATACCAACTTTGTCATGTCCCAAAATAACCCCTAGGCATGACTGACTCGCGACAACAACACTTGTCGGAAAAACCAATTTTCTATACATTCACAATATCTAGAAACACTGAGATGGAAACATATACAAATCCACATAAAAGAAATAATCATTAACGCAGGGTAATTATCCAACAAGATACCGCATAGTGATTTATGAAAACGATAATAGTTTAGATAATAAATCTCTAACCCAAGTCCCATACGAAGTTCATGGAGAATCTAAACAGAGTTATATGAGTTCAGCTTTTGGGCATACAAACCCAACAAAAGAAACATAAGCCAAAAATAACTAAAGATGAATAACAACCTTCACGAATAATATGAAGGCTCACCTTAGCGACAGAATCCACACGTAAAGACAGTCAGACACGAGCCTCTCTCTCTCTACAACCGTATCTGCACATATGCAAGTAAAGAGTGAGCTATATAAATATAACCCAGTAAGATTCTCGACCCACTACTTTAATACCCTTGGAACAAGTAATAGAAAATACACAAATAATATGTACATAATATCTCTCATAAAGTAATGTCAATAAGATCCAAAGGAAGTTAAAAAATGCCACCCTATATCTCAACTTAATCCACACTCACGACTTGTCATAAACGGCAGTGAAGGTGATCGGCCTAGCACCCTGACAAGTTCATGGTAGCATATATAATTCCCCAAAAAGTCTACTACGGCAGCATGTACAAGCCCCTAACATATTATGACAGCATAATTAATGTCCCTAACATATTATGGAAACATAAGTAATGCCCCTAACATATTACGACAAGATAAGTAATGCCCCTAACATATTACGGAAGCTATGTATGCCCTTAGAGACTTTAACAACAGCAACGAAAAATATGTTCAACACCCTACATCACCTCACTTATTATAACTAAATATCTCTCACCAAACTTTACAAATATATATCCACAAATAATCAATACGACCAATTCTACCAAGTCGCACGCTTGTTCCAACACATGGACTAGGTAGAAATACATAATTTTTATAAAGCAAATTTGAAAAGCAAGCATCAAAGCTTAAAGTCTCACTTACCTCGCTAACGAAAAGTTCCACAACCTTACTATGCATAGAAAACCAACCAAATAGCCTTTAATGGCTTCAATCTATGCAAAAATATTAAATAACAATATCAATTATATTATTCGGGGTCAGATTTCAATATCTTTACTCTTCAAGGTTAATGCTAAACCTTAATATCTCACATCATTATCCATGAATTAAGGATAATTTAATAAGGGAAGGTTGCCAAAACAAAACTTTCAACATAATAACCAATGATTTCTAACCCATAATGTGAATAACTTCACTATTTAAATTTCTACCCTTAAGAAGCAATTCTAGTGCCAACCATTTCTCTTATCACTAATCAATTATTGCCTTAACATTATTGTTTCCCTTATAGTAACAAAGAATGTTACAAACAACACACTATGAAAATCTCAAACATATACACATATATTAGTTACTGTAGCAGCAGACTTTACCACTATGAAGAAGATCAAACATACATTATTTACTGCTTGTCCAAAATTCTATGCCAAAACTGCAAACAAATTCATATCTTATCACTTCACGAAGATGCCTGCCAACACTGTGTAGACACTCTATGTTTATCTCCTTTTTTTTTTTCTTTTGGTACGTTGTTTTGCTTACTATTACCTTCCCAGAACAATTGTTCTGTTTATGCTGATCTTTATTGTGAAACTGAAGGATTTTGGCTTGCCCCTTTTTAATTCCTTAATTAATACTAATAATTGGTTATAATTACCAATTAAACCTTTCATTAAAAGGAAATAATAAGCTGGTTATTACAATGTTAAGCTTCAATTTTTAAAATTATTATGAAAGCAGTGAAATAAATTGTCATTATCAAATAGTTTTAAATAATTTATTTTTTAAATTATTTTAATTTATAATATTTTTTATTCTATTTTAATTTAAGCGACACCGATATAATTTCGAGGGTTAAGAAAATATCACGAGTGAAGTAGTGAAGCTGACATGTCTTAAATGACTTATAATAACTAACTAGAAGTGATATAGCGAAATTGCTATAAAAAAATACTTGTGAAAATAATTTAAGTGAGCCTTATATAAGATGTCAAGTTAATTTAAAACATAAAGAGTTAATTTATCATTATATGTCTATTTCACACTTTTTAATCAAATTTATAAATTTTTAATACTTAAATAATTTATAATTAGAAGTTAAGTAGTAAATTACGGTTGATGTAGTTGAAGCAGACATATCATAAATGTCTATTTTACTTATTTATTTTATTAATTATTGTTAATTTTTTAATGCGTAAATGTTAGATAATAATTAATTAGAGGTGATATAGGTGGTTGACAAGCATGTCGATCACCGAAATGAAAAAATTATTAACAAATTAAAATTTAATTTTCTTGTTTACGTATTTTATGCTTCTTTTAATTGTACCAAAGAAAAAAATGATATTTTAATCTCTTAAATCGTAACTATGTATTTAATTTTTTGTTCGAATCTAATAATTTTGATCTCAATAGGTGTACTACTTTCATATCTTTTTTTGACATAGATATTACTGTTGCAAAGTACTTTATCCAATCATTTATAATTTATCATTTTTTTATTTATTTTATTCTTGTTATTAAATATTATATATAATCTAAAACTTAAATGACTTATAATGACTATTTAGAAGTGATATAATAAAATTACAATAAAAGTTACTTGTGAAAATTTTTTAAGTGAACCCTTTATAAGTTGTCAAGTTAATTTAGAACATCATTGGTTAACTAATTAGAAACAATATACTAAAATTACAATTAAAAATTTAAGTGGACTCCATATAAATCGTCTAGTTAATTTAAAATATCAAGAGTTAACTTATAATTTTGTGTTTATTTTATCTTATTTTCTAATGAAATATTCTCAATTCTCCAATGCTTAGATGATCTATAATAATTAATTAGGGGTGCTGTAGTAAACTAACGATTGAAGTAGCTGAAGCATGGATGTCATAAATGTCTATTGTAATTTTTTAAATAAATATTATTAATTTTCAAATACATAAATGAATTATAATAATTAATTAGGAATGATATAGTAAAATCAAGGTTGAAGCATCTGAAGTAGGCATGTCATAAATATTTATTTTACCTTTTTAATTATATATTACTAATTTTCTAATACGTAAATGATTATATAATTTATTAGGGATGATACAGTTAAATCACGATTGACGCAGCTGAAACAGACATGTCATAAATATCAATTTTACTTTTTCTAATTACATAATATTTATTATTTAATACATAAATAACTTATAATAATTAATTATCTAATATTTAAATGACTTATAATAACTATTTAGAAGTGATATAATAAAATTACTATAAAAGTAAGTTGTGAAAATTTTTTTTAGTAGACGCTGTATAAGTCGTCAAGTTAATTTAAAACATCAATGGTTAACTAATTAGAAATAATATAATAAAATTAC
Source organism: Capsicum annuum (assembly GCF_002878395.1). NCBI lineage: Eukaryota > Viridiplantae > Streptophyta > Magnoliopsida > Solanales > Solanaceae > Capsicum > Capsicum annuum. The sequence goes on from NC_061119.1 coordinate 28,011,647, forward strand.
TACAAAAAGTGCTTGTGAATTTTTTTTTAGTGGACTCCATATAAGTCGTGAAGTTAGTTTAAAATATCAAGAGTTAATTTATAATCCTATATCAATTCTTTTTTTTTGATGAAATATTATCAGTTCTCTAATGCTTAGATGATCGATAATAATTAATTAGGGGTGATATAATAAAATCACGATTGAATTAGTGAAACATGCATGTCATAAATGTCTACCATACTTTTTTAATTAAATATTATTAATTTTCTAATACGTAAATAACTTATAATAATTAATTAGGAATGATATAGAAAAATTACGATGAAAATAGCTAAAGCAGGCATGTCATAAATATCTATTTTACCCTTTTAATTATATATTATTAATTTTCTAATATATAAGTGACTTATATAATTAATTAAGGATGATATAGTAAAATCACATTGAAGCGGTTGAAGTAGACATTTCATAAATTTCTATTTTACTTTTTTTTTTAATTAATAAATATTAATTTTCTAATACATAAATGACTTATAATAATTAATTAGGGATGATATAGTAAAATCACATTGAAGCAGCTGAAGCAGACATGTCATAAATATCTATTTTACTTTTTTAATTAAATAATATTAATTTTCTAAAATATAAATAACTTATAATAATTAATTAGGGATGATATAGTAAGGTCACATTGAAGTAGCTTAAGCAGACATGTGTTCACAAGCTGCCTGCTTTAGCTGTTTCTTTCACACATATATAAGTAATAGATTAGGGATGATATAATAAAATCACATTGAAGCAACTGAAGCAGGCATGTCATCCACAAGTTGCCTGCTTCAGTTGCTTGTTTCATACATATAAGTCTAGATACAGAAATCCGCGCTAGCGTGGGCCTAATTGTAGTAACGCTGCTACGATTTGTAATTGTCAATTTTATACACCATTATCAGAATTGCATCAACAGAGAAACCTTGTTTGTAATTTCAGTACAATTTTGATAGATTGTCCATAGAAGGAAGGTTCTTAGTGAGATTTAGCCATATGAAGGACCAGAAATTGAAACAAGCTCAACTTAACACAAGTGACTTAAAGTATATATAAATATTTCATACAAAACTATCACCATAAAAGTTCATTGTTTTTATGGCCTATTTACATACCTAAATCTACGAATATTTAGGTTTGGCATGGTAGACTATGGTTGTAGACATCAAAATGCAAAAAGTTTGTTCATGCAGTCGACGATATGATGTTGTTATAGGCAAGCAAAATCCACCTGTACATGCTATACTATACGATGAAGCTGGTGGAGGCAATGAAAATTTAGCAGTACATGGTACACCACCTAACTGAAGTCGGCCGCATTTAATTTTGATCTTAACCACCTATGGCAGAAATCTAAGAGATTTAGACATGGTTATTTGGAACAGTAATATAGAAGATGTTAATTGTTAAGAGTGTGAAAGTAGTTGAAATCTAAAGTTACTCTTTATGTAGTAAATTGAATAAAAAAAGTTAAACCTTATGAGTTGTGATGAGTAAACCTACTTGTATTATCGTAAAAATATATGTACAAATATATAAAAGGGAGAAAACTTTAAGGGGAAGTAGAGTATGCCAGCAACCAAAATGTTGAAAGTACAGTTACCTTTAATTCCTTTTTGCTGGTGTAGGTGGCTCAATTTTCTGCTTCTTACTGCACATAGCTTTGTTTGAAAGGAATAAGTTAGGATTGGTTGATGGTTCTTGCACTAAATAAAATTTTTCTTCTAAACTAGGCAATTACTGGGAAATAGTGAATGCTATTGTGTTATCATGGATTATGAACTCTGTATCTAAAGAGTTACTAGGTGGAATCATATATGCATTAGTTACAAGTGTTGTGTAGAATGAGTTGTTTGAAAGGTTCAACAAAGTGGATGTTGCTAGAACTTTCAATCTGCACAAGGAAATTGCAACACTATCTCAAGGAATAGCCTTCGTGTCCTGCTATTTCTCAAAACTGAAGGATTTATCAGAGGAATTTGAGGCACTTGTGCCTACTCCTGGATGTGATTGTGAAAAATCCAAGGATTTTGTTCTACATCTACAAAAACTGATGTTGTTTTAGTTTCTCATGGGACTAAATGAGACATATATGCAACCTACAAGCCAAATACTGCTTATGACTCCTTTGCCTACTGCCAATTAGGCATAATTAGTGATGAAAGCCACAAAACTATAGCTACTTATGTAGGTGTGCTAGGATATGGTTTTGCATGTTTTGGTAGAAATCTTGACTTGGCCATGTATACAAGAAATGGGACACAGAAATTCAAAAAGAACTACTATCTATAGTGTGACTTTTGTAAGCTAAAAGGTCATACTAAGGAAAATTGTTGGAAGTTAATTGGATATCCTCAATGTAATGCCTCGAAACCTGGTCTCAAAATGTCACACGGTGCTCAAGATTACGAGTAGCCTTAAGCTAACCCTGTTTGCATACTACTGAGCCTAGATCTCATAATAATGGAAATGTAGACATAAAAGTTATGCTAGAATATGGAAAACTGTCTATAATATCTGAGAGTAATGTCTGAAACATCAATACTAAATAATATGAATCAAAACTAGTAGTCTGACAAGACTCTATACTGATACTAGAGAGTCACTGGGACAAACCCCCAACTAACTCGAACTGTCTGAAAGGAAATGCTAAAAGCTCATAAACTAATAAACTACAAAATTTGAGTAACAAGTCCCCAGACTATGAAGACTCACCAACTGCCAGATATAGATGGAGATTCTCAAACTACTCACACTGTTGATACTGAGCACCTGAACCTATATTAAGAGATAATGTAGCATATAGACGTATATGTGGATTAGTACTTTGAGGATGTATTGAGTATATGGAGGTGATATGCATAAGTAAAACATCATATCATAATCATCATTTATAAAACATTGCATACTAAATGTAAATGACTCACATAAGCTGGAATATCTGAAATACTGGAAATAATAATTATGAGAAGCAAATCATACTTTATAAATCTAGTGAGCAATAACATTTAGTTCTAAAACTATGCTTGTAGTCTTTCTTTAAATCATACTATCTAAGTACAAAAAGGACTCACTCTTAAATTTGAAATCTGAAAGCCAAAAACTGTAGCTAATATCTCTCCTTAAAGCATAATCTGAATAAATTTGTGAGTCTTTAAACTTAGTTTACTAAAAGTTTTTCTGTAAATATTTAACTAGCAGGGAAATACTTTAAAACTGTTCTGTAAGATTTTAATATTAGGGAAAAAAATACTTTATCTTAAGGGAGGTTCTTCTAAATGACATAAACTATATGAGCTAACATGGAGTCCAACGTTTCATCCTCCTAAGAAAGAAACCTCACGTTGGGGAGAGGTGTCATACTTTTGCTAGGGAATAATCTGATAATCTGTACCTACGTTGGCTACGTATTTCTGTGGAAGATAAGGCACACTAATACCACACTTACTGCTTGGTGCTAAATACTACTCCCTCTTAAATCTGTATGCTCAAATCATTGGAAATCCACTTTTTAAAACTAGCATAAGAGTTTATATGAAAAACCAGTTATGCATTTATCTGAGAAAATCTATACATAAAGCTTTTATGAGTTCTGTAAACTGTAATAATCTTCAAAGTTGATTCCAAAGCTAAACCAATCATTGAAAGATCAAAGCTTTACTAAAAATCTGTAAATAATCTACTCATAAGATGCTGAAAGCATCATCTTTTTTGAAATCATAATAATCAATCTTGAGATAGTAATCCATGCTTCAATCTCATGTTAAAACATTATAATATTCATGCTTGATAATGTAAACATTCATAAATAACTTAAAATTTGGAAGTTTCTGCAATATCCATGGAAATATGAACATAGACATGCAATTCAACTACTAAAATCACTCAAAACTCATAATCTTGCAACTGGGATCAAGGAGTATGAACCCTAATTTAAAATCATGTATAAAAATTTTAAATCATATGAATTTGTAATAGAAAACTTGGTTTTGGGTACAAGAATGAAAGAAGATCCTTGTTCATAAACCCCACATACCTTGATTGATGATTAGATGAAGAAACTTGAGTTATTGATCCCTGTTTGAGTTCTTGGGAATGAGTTCTTAATTATCTTGCCTTGGGAATCCTCAATTTTAAGCTTTCTTAGAGAATCAATGGAGGATTTTGATTTCTTAGAGAAGAAGCTTTGGAGTTCTAGGGTTAAGATTGAGAGAAAATTGATGAATAATGAGCATAATAGGCTTAGAATAGTTTTAATCTTGTGTTTGGATGGATTGGGGGCTTGGGAATTGTCCAAAATGCCCTCTTTAAACTTCTAAATGTAATGGAAAAATGAACTGGGGTCCCAATTTAATGGGCCACCGCGACGCGCCACTGTCGTGGTGGCTCACTGGAATTTGACGACTGGAAAATTGGTAACCTTCACTACGCGGAGCCATCATGTTGTCCCACTGGATTTTGACAATTGGAACTTGAAAATTCGACGCGATGCACCACCATCACAGTGTGACAAGTCGCTGATGTGTATATATATTTTTACCTCGTTCACTTTCAAATTATAGTATAGAAAGATGTCGAACCCACAAAGATTGATTTATCTATTCTACAAACGTTTCTCATTTTAATTACTATTTGAAAAAGTCAGAAAGAGTTGAGTGGTGAATTAACTATTTTATAGATTGAAATATAGAAAATATATTTTTCCTTGATTTTTCTCAATATATTAAAAAGATGTTGGGATCCTGACTTCACTCGATATTTATATACAAATTTTTTTTTTGTTTTCCTCAATTTCTATTTCTCACATATGTATAAATATCTCTCATGAGTGTATTTATATATAATTACTAAAATTGAGCAATTAAATACACTCCTCTCGCTTATACAAATTAATCGTCAAAATAGTAATACTAAAGAATCAAAAATATGTACTGGATCGAAAGATATGCTCTCTCTTGTAGTAAGTCCTTTCCGGCTACCTTACTTGTTATAAATAATTATTACACTATTTGCCTCTTTCGATTACAAATATGTGTAGAATTAATCATAACATACAATAGATAGATGTAACTATATTAACATCGTATTGATACTCCAATTAACAATATTACTTTTTTCTTCCTCTTCTGATTACAGAATTAGTAATATGTTGATATGTAGTACAATAAGATATATGTTAAATAAAAACAACATCTACCTTAAAGAGAATACTTATAAAATTTCAGCTCACGTACATTAAATTTAGGAATAATATTTTCTATTATATAAAAATATCAAGATCCATCACTTTTCCAACACGATAGAAAGTTACTCCATACTAAATTTGATACTAGTAATAATTAAGTTCTTCCCCATTAAATAAGAAAATAGAAAAATATTTAGGATGAATGATTCCTATGTTTGACTAAAAGCAGGAGCTACAATTATTTTCAACATAAAGTAATCATAATAAAGAGTAACGAAGAGATTAAACATATTGGAAGTGTTCTTTCGCTCCCTCTTTAACTCATACCTTTTGTAACTTAAAGGGAATCTATTTATAGTTTCACTTTATTATGTTTTAGTCTACACAGCACCCCCCCCCCTCCCCCTACTTCTTCATATGTGCAGAAAGAAATTCTTGGACATGTCTCCTCCACTTGTTGATGTGGTGTAAGTAATTTTCATGTGGCATATGTAATACTTTGTTTTCATTTTTGATCAATGAAACTAGAGCTCCCTCCACAATACATAGATTCGTATTTCTTCTTCTTCTTCTTCTTCTTCTTCTTCTTCTTCTTCTTTTTTTTTTTTAATCTTTGATTTTTTTTCCTTGAAGCTTCTAAAGATATTCTTGAAAAGTCCCAACAACAAGATTCTTTCATCATGTCTCGTCTTTTTATTTATTTAATTATTTTCTTCCAAAAAGAAGAAAATTATTAGTATTAAATTAAAAATAATACAATATTTATGCATGATAATTTTTCACTATCAAATTCCCCCACACTTAAATATTTGCTTGTCCTCGACCAAAAAGAAAGAATGACAAAAAGTAAAATAAAATCAAATATAATTAAAAATATAGTGGCTAGATTTCTTAAATGAAAGCATGAGAACCTTTAGTGGAGAAGAATTAACTAAGAAGATCAATGTGTCGTACGATCATTACCCATACTCATGTTTACTTATTTAAAGTTGAAATAACAATATTTTCTAGCCCCAAGTACTTCTCACAAAATGAATAAAGGTACCAAATATATCGATATAGAACATAGGAAGGCACTTGTAGAAAAAAAAATCGCTCACTCTCGACAAAGAAGTATATCATGCTATTGGAAATAACCATAAGTTTGTCTATTGTGTGGTTCTCCTCTAATGTAGGAGTTTTTGAGTTGAGATCATGTAGGAATTTTTTAATTTAGGCTTAATGATAGGTAGGATACATATGAATAATAGTGACTTAAGTTACTTTTAGGCACTACATTTCTTGCTCAAGCGTAATTTTCCCTTTCTCTCCCTTTTCTTTTTTATTAATATTTGCTTCTCAACTGTAGTTTCCAGAGTGTTTTTGTTGTTCTTCTTCCCTTTTCTTTCAAGTTGTTAGCAAGATCAAACATTCAACCTTTCACGTATATTTTTTTTATTTTAATTCACGCTTAAAATTCTACATTCAAATCAATTCTCAAAGTGCCTTAAAACAGAGTGATCAATAAGTCGTAAAGTGGCTAAAGATTAAAGTTCGCTAATCAATAGGTAAGAGGTAATTTATTTAGGCTTAACGGGTTTAGCTAGGGGTAAATTCTTTATGGTAGGTCAATTTAGATCATAGTTTTAACAAGAAAGGCCTACTTTCATTTCTGAACTCAAAAACTACCTAGAATTTTGCCTCAAACCACACTCAAGACAAGTTCTAGATTTCCTAATAATCATGAAAACTAGGTAATATAAATTAACCACAATATACAACTGGGACTGGTAGAGAACATCATTCTTTTCAATTACCAATGAGTAAGCATGAGTTTAGGAAGGCAGTTATACAACTCATGATTCATCCTTAATTAAATCAATCTTTCTTACGTCTCATGATTTTCAAATTAAAACAAGTTTAGCCGATTTATTTTATAGCAAAGAGAATAACTAAAAAGTACTAAAAGAAATTTTGATTCAAAATATTGCGATCATGGCAGGAAATCTATGAAAATGTCATGTATTGTAACTTTATTAACGAATCTTATTTCATGATTGATATATTTTTTTTTTGAGATAGAAAATATATAAGTATTATCATCATAGGTTATGCACATTAAAATATTATAAATACAATGAATCATCATATTATTATTTAATATATATTATGCATCCTAATTTTGTAAGCCGACTAGGAGAGAGAAAAAAATTGCTCTTAGCTGAGCTCTTTCTAAAGAGCTCGTACAAGAATTTCAACTAGGTTAATCCAAAAGAAAGAAAAACAACCATCCGATAATAAGAGATTTTCTTTTGGCAAACAAAAAGGGTGTTACCTCCCCCGCACTTAAATTTTACATAGTTCTCTATGTAAGACTCAATTCGGGGGTATAAATTCACTATTCTGCATCACATTCATTGTTGTTCTTATAATTTTTTGTTTCACCGGTGCTACCACTGCCATCCGCCTCCATTTCAAGTTGTTTAAAAATGATATCAATGTCAGCAAAAGAAACTGGGTTATTAAGTCCCGAATACAGATATGTTTCAGACGTCATGTCAAAATTGAAGTAATTTATCTTTGGTGATGATTCTAGTAATGCATCTTAGGAAAGAAATTGTTGTTCCATTGCAAAATCCAATATCTGATAAGCATCCATGGATTGCTGCTCCTGCAAATTGGTATTTCCTAGTGGAAAATAAATATTCTAGTAGACATGTGGGGAAAATACATTAGGAACATTTGGGGTGTTTTCAATATTCCACATTAAATTAACAATAGAACTTAGAAGAGTTGTCCTAATGAAAGCAATATCTTCTCGCATATATTGTTGAATGATAACAAGATTATCAATTTTATCCTCGATCCTTTGAAGATGTGCTGTAGTTGGGTAGCGTGTTGAATGATAACAAGATTATCAATTTTATCCTCGGTCCTTTGAAGATGTGTTGTAGTGGGTAGCGTCTTTCTTGAGCTTGAACTTGAACTTGCACTTGATCTTGCTCATTTGTAGGTCCAAGACAGGGCTCTAGTGTGCGAATAGTTCTTATTCCTATGTCAGAGGTATGCCGATATCCCATATCAAGAGGTGGTTGTTTACCATATAAGCAAATCAGTTTAGTAATAGTAGAGGCGTGGAAGAAGGACTTCACCGATGAGCATGTTCGGCAATGTTTTACAGTTTCACATATTATGCGGCCTACATTAATGGAATAACGATTCTCGATTTCCTACAACAAAGCATCCCTTGATGCTCTAAGCTTGCTAGTATGTCAATTTGGTACACGACGAGAATTCAAAAATAACATCCAAACCTTTACAGGTAGGCTCAGATTTCTAGAAGCAAACCAGTCCCGATTTCCTCGAACATGAACATGCCAATTGATTCCATTAGGGCAGAGTGGTGTTGCAAATATCTCAAAAGTTCCTTCACTTAACAACACTTGAACTTGGATATCATCCACATCAGGTGTGTTCATGTATCTTGTTGATAATTGCCGGAGAAAAATAGATGATGTCTCCCCGCACAGTCAAAGTGAGTGTTTTCATATATATATATATATTAGCGTAAAATTCGCGTACAAAAGTTGGTACTGTAGGACCTGGATTTTGAGCAAATTTTGTCCAATCAAAATGTTCAATTTGTTCCAATACTGGAAGAATTTGCTCACAATCTTGTGGTAAAAGAGTAAGTCCTCTGTCTAACACGAAGGGATGACAAATTTTCTTTCGAGCCTATTTTTTTGCTTCGGGTGAAGTGAAGTGGCTCATGTCAATCTTTGCGAGATCACTTTGAGTTCCTCGAACCATTTTTATCCAAGTGAAACGGCAAGAAAGAAAGTGTAAATTTTTTTATTCTTTAAAGTGAGTTGTCTTGTGTTTAGGATGAGGACACATTTTATAGTTGAGTTCTCTTTTGTACAATTTTTTTTCTTTTCTTTTTGAAGTACCTGAAGCCTAATCTTGTGGTCACCTTAGATACAACAATAGTTTTTTTTACTATTTTTGGTGATAGATACCATGTAGTCACCTTCCTTCAACACTCACCTGTAGAGATCACATAGCTATTGAATTCATTCTTGCTTCACAAGGGAAAGGAAAATTTTTTCAATGCACTTTCCAAGAGGAACCAAGTATATTCTGCTACAAAAATCGAATCCATATCTTTTCATTTTCAGTTCAATAACATATAAAGAATCAGGTAATGGTCTTGTCCACATTTGGTACAACTTAAAAATATTTTTCTATGCAACACATCATTCCACAACAAAATAGAAATAAGATAATGTTGAAGAGATATAACAAAACATTATCACTACGATTATTAAATTAATTACCTATTATAATATGGATTAAAAATTGCCTGTGACCAGCTATTTGTTAAATAAGTTAAATTTTTACGCATGTTTGATAAAATAATATAGTAATTATAATAAAAAAAACAATACTTGTCCTTACTTTGATATTTTTTTTTAAAAAATAACTAATATTTTTATAGAAAAGCGAAATGGTTGGTGCACTTACATTATATCATAGTAAAATATGTACTTGTACAAAGTTTCAGGAATTTGAAATTTATTATTAATATAATATTTAATGCTATTATTATTATTATTATCATTATTATTATTATTATTATTTATTTATTTATTTATTTTTGATAAAAAGAATTGTCAAAGCCTATTTGTCAAAAATTTTAGCGACATAAGGCTTCAAATGATGACCATTTACTCAAAATTTTTCTCCTCCATCTCCATGTTGTATTTCGATGGCACCATAAGGCATTTCTTCTTTTACAAAGTATGGTCCTGTCCATCGTGATTTAAATTTTCCTGAAAATAATCTTAATCGACTATTGTATAAACGAACCTGATCTCCAATTTTAAAATTCTTATGACGGATGAGGTTATCATGCCATTTTTTTATATTTTACTTGTACAATTTAGCATTTCCGTATGCTTCGAATCTGAATTCTTCTAATTCATCAAGCTGTAAAAGACGATTTTTACCTGCATTCGGCAAATTTAAATTTAACAATTTAATAGCCCAATAAGCTTTACATTCTAATTCTTCAGGTAAATGACAAGCCTTTCCATAAACTAATCTATAAGGAGATGTGCATTGGAGTTTTGTAAGCAGTTCTATACGCCCATAAAGCATCATCTAACTTTAACGATCAATCTTTACGAGATGATCTGACAGTTTTCTCTAAAATTCTTTTCAATTATCTGTTGGATACTTCTACCTGCCCACTTGTTTGAGCATGATATGGGGTTCCTATTTTATGAGTCACCCCATATCTTAGCAACAAACTAGCAAATTGTTTGTTTATAAAATGAGTTTCCTGATCACTTATGATAACTCGTGAGGTTCCAAATCTGGAAAATATATTTTTTAATGAAAAGCACAAACAACACGAGCATCATTCTTTTTAGTTGCCATTGCTTCTATCTATTTTGACACATAGTCAACAACTACTAAAACGTATTCCCAACCATTTGAAACGAGAAAAGGACCCATAAAATCTTTACCCCATACGTCAAATATTTCACACACAAGAATAGAGTTAAGCGGCATCTTATCTCTTTTGAAATATTACCATTCCTCTGGCACTTGTCAGAAGTAATGACATACTGCCTCACATTTTTGAATGAAGATGGCCAGAAAAATCCAGCTTCTAGTACTTTAGCCGATGTCTTTCTTTCCCTGTAATGTCCTCCTACAGCTTCATGATGATAATGGCTTAGGATGTTGTTTATTTCTATTTCTGATATGCATCGCTTTATCATGCCATCTGCACATAATTTAAATAAGTAAGGGTCTTCCCAAAAATAATATCTTACTTCCTTTTTTAAATCTTTTCGATCATATCTAAGAAAATTGCCGACATACAATGTTGAAACATAGCTGGAGCATTGCATAGTCCGAATGACATTCTTCGGTAAGCATACGTACCTTGGGGACTTGTGAATATAGTTTTATCCTGATCTTCAGGAGCAATTGACATATGATTATATCCAAAATATCCATCAAGAAAGCAATAAAAATCATGACCTACAACACTTTTAAGCATTTGGTCAATAAAAGGTAGAGGAAAATGGTCCTTTCTTGTTGCCTTGTTAGGTCGTCTATAATCAATACAGAATCTTCATCCTGTGATAGTTCTGTTTGGTATTATTTCATTATGTTTATTTTTAATTACTGTGATGCCTCTTTTCTTTGGTACCACTTGAACAGGACTCACCCAAGGACTACCAGATATTGGGTAAATAATACCTGCTGTTAGAAGTTTTACCACCTCATTTTTGATAACTTCTTGTATTTTCAGATTTAATCTCCTCTGAGGTTGAACTGTTGGTTTTTAATTATCTTCTAAAAGAATTCTATGTATGCAAATACCTGGACTTATTCCTTTGATATCAACTATAGTCCGTCCTAAAGCTGTTTCGTGTTCTTTCAACACATCAATTAATTTGTTTTCTTATCAATTAATTTGTTTTCTTATTCTGTAGATAAAAAAGAAGAAATAATTATCGAAAATAGTTTAGATTCAAGAAAAACATATTTCAAATGGGGAGGGAGAGTTTTGAATTCAATTTTGGATTGAACTTTTTCTAGTGAAACTTTCTCATTTTTGATATTTTCCTATAATTTTCTACTTCTTTTATCATGTGATTTTTATCGCTCGTGGTACTTGACTTGGTCAAGAATCTTTCTAATGAATCAGAAATTAACTGATCCTCTTTGTATTCATCTACAAGACTATCTATCAAGTCAATATGAAAATAAGAAGATGACGATTCATTCTCTGAAAACTTCATTATTTTTGGCATGTCAAAGATTACTCTTTCTTCTTCAACTCATATAATTAATTATTCTTGATGGCCGTCAATGATCACTCTTCCTGTTGCAAGAAATGGTCTTCCTAAAATTAATGGTACCGCAGTGTTTTCTTCCATTTCAAGTACTATAAAATTGATAGGAAAACATAAATTTATCAACTGTCACTTAAACATCTTCAACTATTCCTTTAGTTTTTTTAGTACTTTGATCGGCTAATTGAAGAGATACGCCAATGTCTTTTATTTCACCAAGTACTGATTTTCTGAAAATTAAAAGGGGCATTAGATTTATTGAAGCTCCTGAATCACATAATACTTTTTCAAAATGAGCACTTCCTAAAGTACAAGGAATTCTAAAACTGTCAGGATCTTTGAGTTATAACACTACATTTTTCTGTAACCTTAACTACAGAATTTCGTCCATTTTTTTTTATTTGATAAAATATCTTTAAGAAATTTAAAGTATGAAGTCATTTGCATCAAAGCATCTGTGAAAGGTATGTTAAAGTATATTTACTTTAAGATTTCAAGAAACTTTGAAAATTGTTTGTCAAATTTTTCTCTTTTCATCTTTTGGGGAAAAGGAAGAGGTACAAAATAAGGATTTTTTATTAACTCATTTTCTTGATCCTTTGTTTCTTTTTGTTTTTTTTGAAAGTTCAATCTTTTTTTTTTAATTCTTTATTTACCTGTTCTTTATTTTGTGAATTTTCGTGTTTTCCTTCATGTGGGTTATTGAGATGTTTACCTGAGCGCAGAGAAATAGCTTTTAGGTGCTCTTTTGGGTTTTTCTCAGTGTTTCTTGGCAAAGCACCTTGAATTTGTCCATAAATAAGAGTTGTTAATTGAATTACTTGAATTTCTAAGTTTTTGATGGCTGAATGTTGTCTTTCAACATTCTCGCCTGTAGCGTTAATGAATTTGTACATCTTGTCCTCAAGACTATCTTGATGAGTTCTTTGATTTTACTGTTGGTATTGTTGAAATTTTTTTGTCCTTTTACTTGATTTTGAAAACCAGGTGATCCCTGTGCTTGCTGCTTTTGATTAAAAATTCTTTGAGGATTTTCAGCACCATTGGGATTACTCCATTAAAATCCTGGATGTTTTTGTGCTAAGGAACTAACAAATTGATAATTGTTTTTGTAATTAATAACATTTACATGTTCTTCACTTTGTATGGAAGCTTGACATTAATGATTAGGGTGATTACCTCCGCAGACGTCACAATTTTCAAGTTGAAGTGACGATTGAGAACTTACCTGAAATGACTCAATTTTTTGTGTAAGAGCTGTAATTTATTGTGTCAATGAAGTTAAAGCCTCAACTTGATTAACTCCTGCTACTTTTCTAATAATTATTTTGTCAGATGGCCATTTAACGACTTTTTTCTAAAATTTCATTGAGTAATTATATGACTTCTGCCATTGTTTTACTCATTATAGATCTTCCTGATGCTACATTAATTACATTTCTAGCAGAGGGTTTAAGACCATGATAAAAAATATATAAAATATCAGGATAAAAAATCTCATGTGTGGACATTTTCTTAACATTGCTCTTAGCCTTTCCCATGCTTGATACACAGATTCAGTATCTGTTTGCAAAAAATATTAATTTCTTGCTTCATTTTAATTATTTTTTCAATTGAAAAATACTTGTTAAGAAATTTTTGAGTCATTTGATCTCATGTAGTAATGGATCCTCTTGGTAAGATTCGCAACCATGTCTTGGATTCTCCCTTTAATGAAAAAGGAAAGAGTCACAACCTGATAGCATCATTTGTGACTCCATTGTACTTACATGTCCCAACTAATTCAAGAAAGTCAATTAAATGGGTGTGAGGATCTTCAGTTGCATCACCAGTAAATTGACATGAATTTTGAATTGTTTGAATCAAGCCTATGCAAATTTTAAAATTATTTGCCGCTATAGGTGGCCTCCTCTCATTTGATTCACCCTTAAAGTGGTCTGGCCTTGCATAATCTCTAAGTATCCTATCACGTTGTGGTATTACCTCATCGAATTGTTCTTCCACATGGTGTGGTGGAAGTGGGTTGTTATTATTATTATTATTATTATTATTTTTAAGCTCTTAGTTTTTCATTTCTTTTAATAAAGAAAACTGAGTTTGACAAGCTTGTTCTTTTCGCAATAGCAGTAGAAATTTTTGGATTTCCGTGTTATACGTAGTTATCTCTCTTGAAGAAGAACAGGTGATATACTTCTTGAAATTTTACTTTCAAACTAAAATAATTAAATCCACACAAACAAAATTCAAATCAGTAGGAAAACAATTAATCTGTAGTAGACTTTACCAATCCCAGGCAACGGCATCAAAAATTTGACGAGTCGCTGATGTGTATATATATTTTTACCCCGTTCACTGTCATATTATAGTATAGAAAGATGTTGAACCCACAAAGATTGATTTATCTATTCTACAAACGTTTCTCATTTTAATTACTATTTTAAAAAGTCAGAAGGAGTTGAGTGGTGAATTAATAGCTTGAAATATAGAAAATATATTTTTCCTTGATTTTTCTCAATATATTAAAAAGTTGTTGGGATCCTGACTTCACTTGATATTTATATACAAAACAAATTTTTGTGTTCCTCAATTTCTATTTCTCACATATGTATAAATATCTCTCACGAGTATATTTATATATAATTACTAAAATTGAGAAATTTAATACACTCCTTTCGGTTAATGCAAATTAATCATTAAAATAGTAATAGTAAAGAATCAGAAATATGTACTGGACTAAAAGATATGCTCTCGCTTGTAGTAGTTCCCTTCCGTTTACCTTACTTGTTATGAATAATTATTACACTATTTGCCTCTTTCGATTACAAATATGTGTAGAATTAATCATAACATACAATAGATAGATGTCACTATATTAACGACACATCAATACTACAATTAACAATATTACTTTTTTCTGCCTCTTCCGATTACAGAATTAGTAATATGTTGATATGTAGTACAATAAGATATATGTTAAATAAAAACAACATCCAACTGAAAGAGAATACTTATAAAATTTTAGCTCACGTACATTAAATTTAGGAATAATATTTGCTATTATATAGAAATATCAAGATCCATCACTTGCCCAACACAATAGAAAGTTACTCCATACTAAATTTGATACTAGTAACAATTAAGTTCTTCCCCACTAAATAAGAAAATAGAAAAAATATTCAAGATGAATAATTTCGCTATTTAATTAAAAGCATGAGCTACAATTATTTTCAACATAAAGTAACTATAATAAAGAGTAACGAAGAGATTAAAATTATTAGAAGTGTTCTTTCGCTCCCTCCTTAACTCATACCTTTTGTAACTTAAAGGGGATCTATATATAGTTTTACTTTATTATGTTTCAGTCTACGTAGCCCTCCCCCCTCCCCCCTTTCTTCATGTATGCAGAAATAAATTCTTGGACATGTCTCCTCCACTTGTTGATGTGATGTAAGTAATTTTCATTTTTGATCAATGAAACTAGAGCTCCCTCCACAATACATAGATTTGTATTTTTTTTATTTAATCTTTGAGTTTTTTTTCCTTGAAGCTTCTATGGACTTTCTTGCAAAGTCCCAATATCAATATTCTTTCATCATGTCTCGTCTTTTTAATTAATTTAATTATTTCCTGCCAAAAAGAAGAAAATTATTAGTATTAAATTAAAAATAATACAATATTTATGCATGATAATTTTTCACTATCATGTTGCCCTATAGAAACACCATTTTGGCTACTGGCGCGACGCGCCTACATCACATTGGACTTCTGGAAATTAACAATTGGGAATGTGGACCTCTCCGCAATGCTTCAATTTTGCGGAGGTACACTGGAATGTGACAATTGGGATTTTGTCCATTTCCGCGATGCGCCAAGCGCCCAGGTGGTACATTGTCAACTTAAAAATGCTCTAACTCCTCAACCGAGTGTCGGAATTGGGCTAATTTGGTATCGATGGAAAGCTTATTTAATTTCCCACATAATGGGAAATCTAAATCTGGACAATTCCACATAGAATAAATATTGTTCATTTTTGAAACTATCTCTTAATCATTCTAGGAACGAATTTAAGCTAAGAAAAGTTTTGAAATATTACAATATCTCCCCCTTGGGAACATTCGTCCTCGAATGTGGCTTGTTAAGCTGAAAATGCTAAGGAAGTTAAGGCTATAAGCTATTATCCACAACTAAAATAAACTGAATATCTGAATCTCAAATAATATGAGCTACTGAACTGATCTGAAAGAGTATGAATTTACATGAAGATAATTATATAGTTGAATCTGGGACTAGAAAAGAACTGAATGAAGGAAGACTATTACCTTCGGCTAAATATGAGTTTACGGAGAAGAGATGAAGATACTTGGTACGCATGTCTGCTTCCTCTTCCCAAGTAGCACCCTCAACGGACTGATTTCACCACAGGACTTTGACCGAGGGAGCTTCTTTGTTCCTTAGTCTACGAATCTGACGATCAAGAATCTCTTTTGGAACTTCTTCATAAGAAAGGCTATTCTGAATATCTGTATTCTCTAGAGGAACTATAACAGCTGAATCGTCCATACACTTTTTCAACCAGGACACATGGAATACTGAATGAACTAAGGATAAATCTGCGTGCAGCTCAAGCTCATACGCCACCTTCCCAAAATAGCTCAAAATACAGAAGTGACCAATACAATGAGGACTAAGTTTACCCTTTTTGCCAAATCTTTTCACTCCTTTCATGGGTGAAACTTTTAAATACACTAGATCGTCAACCTCAAACTCAAGATCTCTTCTTCTCACGCCTGCATAAGATTTCTGATGACTTTGGGATTCTTTCAATATTTGTCGAATCAATTGAACTTTCTCCATGTCTTCAAACACCATATCTAGCCCAATCAAAGTGGATTCACCCATATCGAACCAACCAATAGGCGATCTACATCTCTGCCCATAAAAAGGTTTAAACTGAGCCATCTGAATACTAGCATGATAACTTTATTATATGAAAACTAAATCAATAGCAAATGCTCATCCCAACTACCTTTGAAATCAAGATCACATGCCCTCAACATATCTTCTAAAGTTTGAATGATCCTCTCTGCCTGACCACCTGTCTGCGGATGAAAAGCTAAACTAAGATGAACTTGGGTACCAAGACCCTTCTGAAAAGCTCTCCAAAACTGAGTATTCCTATTTGAGATGATGGACAAAGAGACTCCACGCAATCTAACCATCTCTCAGATATACAGCTTAGCATAATCTTCAGCTGTATAAGATATGTGAACTGGCAAGAAATGCGCTGACTTAGTCAATCTTTCTACAATAACCCAAAATGAATCATGATGACGACGCGAATGGGGTAAACCAGTCACAAAATACATATTCACCTCTTCCTACTTCCAAGTGGGGATACCAAACTCTTGCAATGTACCACCAGGTATTTGGTGCTTTACCTTGACCTATTGACAAGTTACACACTTGGCTACAAACTCAGCTATAGGTCACTTCATACCACTCCACCAATAGATTTCCCGTAAGTCGCAGTATATCTTGGTGGCACCGAGATGAATGGAATAATGTGCACCATGCGCTTCCGCCATAATCCGCTATCTCAAATTATCAACACATGGAATACACAATCTACTTCGGTATCTTAATACACCATCTCCCCCTTGGGGGAAAACCTCTACCTTTTGGTCTTTAACCAACTCTTTTAGTTTGACCAAATTAACATCCTTATCTTGCTTCTCTTTCACTTTCGAAACTAGGAAAGATTTGGAACTACTTTGAACCCAAACATTTCCTTTAGCCGAATCAACTACTCTCATACCTAATATAGCTAGACGATGAACTTCGTAAGATAACTCTTTCTTTTCATTCTCCACATGAGCAACACTTCCCATAGATAGTCTACTAAGGGCGTATGCCACTACATTGGCCTTGCCTGGATGATACAACACACTCATGTCATAATCCTTCAACAATTCTAACCATCTTCTCTGACATAGATTCAACTCTCTCTAGGTAAACATGTACTGCAAACTTTTGTGATCCATGAACACA
Organism: Capsicum annuum; assembly: GCF_002878395.1. Classification (NCBI taxonomy): domain Eukaryota; kingdom Viridiplantae; phylum Streptophyta; class Magnoliopsida; order Solanales; family Solanaceae; genus Capsicum; species Capsicum annuum. Next base: position 28,029,761 of record NC_061119.1, read on the forward strand.
TTAATATGTACCCCATAAAAATAATGTCTCTATATTTTCAAAGCAAATACAATAACAACTAACTCAAGATTGTGGGTTGGGTAATTCTTTTCGTGAGGCTTAAGCTATCTACAGGAATAGGCTATGACCTTACCTCTTTGTATCAAAACACAACCTAGACCAACTCTAGAGGCATCACAATACACCACAAAGCCATCTGTACCATCAGGTAATGCTAGGACTGGGGCTGAAGTGAGTCGAGTCTTCAACTCCTAGAAACTCTTCTCGTAGGAATCTGACCACTGGAATTTAACTTTCTTTTGGGTCAATCTAGACATAAGAGAAGCTATGGATGTGAAACCCTCAACAAAACGTCTGTAATAGCCAGCTAAACCTAAAAAACTCTTAATATCTGATGGAGAAATAGGTTTAGGACAATTTTTTATGGCTTCTATCTTTTGGGGATCAATTCTATTACCCTCACTTGAAATAATATGACCAAGGAAAGCTACTGCCCTTAGCCAAAATTCGCACTTGCTGAATTTGGTGAACAACTGGGGATCTCTAAGAGTTTACAACACAATTCTAAGATGGTCTGCATGATCATCCTCACTACGAGAGTAGACAAGAATATCATCGATAAAGACTATGACAAAAATGTCCAGATACCGTTTGAACACTCTATTCATCAAGTCCATGAAAGCGGTTGGTGCATTAGTTAGTCCGAAGGACATGACTAGAAATTCAAAATGACCATAATGGGTTCTGAAGGAAGTCTTTGGAACATCACATTCCCTTAATTTAAGTTGATGATAGTTAGATCTAAGGTCTATCGTTGAGAAATAACTTGCACCCTGGAGTTAATCAAATAAGTCATCAATTCTAGGAAGAGGATATTTATTCTTGACTATGACTTTATTCAGCTGACGATAGTTAATGCACATACATAAAGAACCATCTTTTTTTCACATGAATAGGACGGGAGTGCCTCATGAAGAAACACTAGGACTTATGAAGCTATTATCTGGAAGATCTTTGAGTTGCTTTTTCAACTCCTTAAGCTCAGCGGGAGCCATACAGTATCAAGGGATAGAAATAGGCTGAGTATTGGGAAGAAGGTCAATCCCAAATTCTATCTATCTATGGGAGGTACCCCTAGGAGATCTTCTGGAAAAACATTAGGAAACTCATTAACTACACTGACTGACTGAACTGTTAGAGTCTCAGACGTAGTGTCTTTAACTTGAACAAGATGATAGATATACCCTTTAGAAATGAACTTCCTTGCCTTCAGATGAGATATGAAATGACTCTTGGGAGACACTAAATTACCTGACCACTCAAAGACTGGCTTATCAGGAAAATAAAACTTCACCACTCGGGTGCGACAATCTATAGATGCATAACAAGAACGGAGACAATGCATACCAAGAATAAGATCAAAGTCAACAATGTCTAACTCTATCAAGTTTGCTAACATGAATTTATGAAGGACAGTGATAGGACACTTTCTATGGATTTGTTTAGAAATAACTGACTTACCTACTAGAGTAGATACTAAGAAGGGCTCAGGGATCTTTTTAGAACTTATCTCAAAACTTACTACAGCTAATGGGGTCACATAAGAGAAATTTTACCTAGGGTCTAGCAACACATAAACATCAAGATAAAAGACACAAAGCATACCAGTAACAACATCTGGTGAATCTTCCTATTTCTAGTGGGATGGTAAAGCATAAAACTAATTTTGGTGCTAACCACCACCGGTACTAGATGATGCACCCTGAGGAGGAGCTGGCCGACCTAAAGAAACTCGTGCACTAGTAGCCTGAGTCTTGGGACGGACATCCCTGTTTCCATTCTTAGCATGCGGACAATCTCTAATACCATGACCGAACTTACAACAACTAAAATAACCCTTCTGTCTATCTAAATACTCACCAGGATGGGTCTTACCACACCTAGCACACAGAGGATAATTAGGCCTACCACCCACACTACTATGAGATATGGACATAGAAGACTTACCCCACTGCTCCTGCCTACCTCTAGAGTGGGAGAACTAGCTGAAGATGGTGCTGGCATAGATGAATGATTCTAAAACTACAAATGATTTCCTCCTTGAGATCTAGCTTGGTCATATTCTTATTTACTCTTTGTCTTTTCTTCAACTTTTCTTCCTCAATTTGTTGAGAATACATCATCAATATAGCAAAGTCCATGTCTCAAATAAGCATGGTAGTCCTATACTTCTTATCTACCAACCTAGACACACCGGTCACAAACTTACCCATGCTTGACCTAGGGTCAGCCATCTGATTAGGGGCACACTTAAACAAATGGTTGAACTTGAGGTAATACTCCTTCACCATTATTGAGCCCTGCCTTAGGTTCATAAACTCTTCTATCTTATCTTCCCTCATCTCACATGGGAAGAACTTGTCTAAAAATGCATCCTGAAATTTCTACCAAGTCATAGGGGCTGCATTTCCTCTCTACTTTTCTTCCGCATTACTACCCAATCATATACAACATCCTTCAGCCTATAGGATATCAATTCTATACTCTCCTCTTAAAAAATATGCATAATTTAGGTGATCTTCTTCACCTCATCTAGATAAAGCTGAGGTCCTCACTTGCTTTTGACCCAAAGAACTTTGACAGATTCATTCTTATAGAGTATCAAATTTTGGCTGTGACTAAGTCCCCATATTGTTAAAGTGTGACTGCAGCCTGGCAGTTGCCCTAAACATTAGCTGTCATAGCTTGGGCTAGCACCTGAAAGGAAGTCCAAAACTCTACAAATGACGTATTCTTATTCAAAGGATTTGTGAGCTGAGGTGGTGGATTATCATTTCTGCATGTGTTAGATCGACGATGAGGCATTTTTTGTCACGTAAAAACACGAGTTAGAAGCAGATAAAGAGACTTAATGCATGATAGATCATGAAAGAAGAGATGATTTCCTAAAATGCTCCATACTCTCTTGCTCATAGATGTGGCACGCTTCACACTCATGACCAAGACTCTACGTAACACAGCTTGTTTGGCTCCTTAGGACTCTTAAAGACCTTACGCTCTGATACCAAGTTTGTAATGCCTTAAAACCTAGTCGCAGAACATCACACAGTGCTCAACACTATGAGTAGCCTTAATCTAACCCTATTTACATACTACTGATCCTATATCTCATAATAATGAAAGTGTAGATAGAACAGTGATGCTAGAATATGGAAAACTATCTATATTATCTGAGAATAATGTCTAAAACATCAATAATGAATAATATGAATCAAAACTAGTAGTCTGACAAGTCTCTACTACAGATACTAGAGAGTCACTAGGACAAACCCCCAGCTAACTCGAACTTTCTGAAAGGAAATGATGAAAGCTCATAAACTGATAAACTACAAAATCTGAGTAACAAGTCTCTGGACTATGAGGACTCACCAACTATCGAATGTAGATGGAGATGCCCAAACTACTCATGCTGATACTGAGTACCTGAACCTACATTATGAGACAATGTAACACGTAGACGTATATGTGGATCAGTACTTTGAGGATGTACTGAGTATATGGGGGTGATATGCATATGTAAAACATTATCTCATAATCATCCTTTATAAAATAATGCATGCTAAATGTAAATGACTCACATAAGCTGGAATATCTGAAATACTGGAAATAATAATTATGAGAAGCGAATCATACTTTAAAATTTAGTGAGCCATAACATTTAGTTCTAAATCTATGTTTGTAGTATTTCTTTAAATCATAATGTCTAAGTGTATAAAGGACTCACTCTTAAATCTAAAATCTGAAAGCTAAAAACCGTAGCTAATATCTCTCTGTAAAGCATAATCTAAATAAATTCGTTAGCCTTTACACTTAGTTTTTGAAAAGCTTTTTTGTAAATATTTATTTAGTAGGGAAATACTTTAAAACTATTCTGAAAGCTTTTACTATTAGGGAAGAATACTTTATCTTAAGGGAGGTTCTTCTAACCGACATAAACCATGTGAGTTAACATGGAGTCCAATGTCTCATCCTCCCAAGAAAGAAACGTCACATTGGGGAGAGGTGTCATACTCTTGCCAAAGAGTATAACCTACCCATGTGATCAATCACAAGCTAAATCTATCATCTATATAGAAATGGGAATAATCTAATAATCTATAACTATGCTGGCTACATAGTTCTGTGTAATATAGGGCACGCTAATCCCACACTTCTCACTCTGTGCTAAATACTACTCCTTCTTAATTCTGTATGCTCAAACCATTGGAAATCCACTTTTTTAAAACTAGCATAAGGGTTTATATGAAAAACCAGTTGTGTATTTTTATGAGTAAATCTATACATAAATCTGTTATGAGTTTTACAAACTGTAATAATCTGGAAAGTGGATTCCAAAGCTAAACCAATCATCAAAAGATCTAAGCTTTACTGAAAGTCTGTAAATAATCTACTCATAAGATGCTTAAAGCATCATCTTTCTTGAAATCACAATAATCAATATTGGGATTGTAATCCATTCTTCAATCTCATGTTAAGACATCATAATATTCATGCTTGGTAATGTAAACATTCATAAATCAACTTAAAATTGGGAACTTTCTTCAATATGCATGAAAATATGACCATAGACATGAAATTCAACTTCTAAAATCATTCAAAACTCATATTTTTGCAATTAGGAACAGGGGGTATGAACCCAAATTTAAAATCATTTATAAACATTCACAATCATATGAATTTGTAATACAAAACTTGGTTTTGGGCACAAAGATGAAAGAAGATCCTTGTTCATAAACCCCATATACCTTGATTGATGATTAGATGAAAAAACTTGAGTTATTGATCCCTATTTGAGTTCTTGGGGATAAGTTCTTAATTATCTTTCCTTGGGATCCTCAATTTTAAGCTTTCTTAAAGAATCAATGGAGGGTTTTGATTTCTTGGAGAAGAAACTTTGGAGTGCTAGGGTTAAGTTTGAGAGAAAATTAATGAATAATGACCATAATAGGCTTAGAATGAGTTTAAACTTGTGTTTGGATGGATTGGGGGCTTGAGAATTATCCAAAATACCCTCTTTAAACTTCTAAAAGAAATTGAAAAAGGAACCGGGGTCCCGATTAAATAGGCCACCACAATGCACCATTATCAAGGTGGCTTACTGGAATTTGACAACTGGAAAATTAGGAACCTCCAAAATATGGAGAAATCACGTTGTCCTACTGGATTTTGAAAATTGGGACCTAGAACTTCAGCGCAATGCGCGACCATCACGGTGCCCAATAGAAATGCCATTTTAGCTACTGGTGAGATGCCCCTACATCACGTTGGACTACTGGAAATTGACAATTGGGAATGTGGACCTCTCCACGATGCACCAATATCACAGAGGTCCACTGGAATAGGACAATTTGGATTCTTTCCTTTTCTGCGATTTGCCATGTGCCCAGGTAGTACACTGTCAACTTAAAAATGCTCTAACTCCTTAATCGAGTGTTAGAATTGGGCGAATTTTGTATCAATAAAAAGCTTAGTCAATTTCCCACATAATGAGAAGTCTAAATCTGGAAGATTACACATTGAATAAATATTATTCATTTATGAAGCCATCTCTTAATCATTCTAGGAACGAATTTAAGCTAAGAAAAATTTGAGGGTATTACGAGATCACAAGTTCAAAAAGAGTTTCAGATATGAAGGATCTAATGCAGCATGAAAAGTGACTACTCACTCTCAAGATATTGCAGAAGTAACTAAAAGGCAAGGTATTCATTCAAGATCTGGCCAAAGTAATTAGTTCAATGATGTAAGTTATCAAGAAGATTCTGAAATGCAGCTGAATCAACTAGGTATGATGGGAACAACAACCTTTACAAAGGAATAATATGATTAAATTCTGAAGATGATTAATAAAAACTATTGTATAACACCTCTACTGAGATAGCAAATGCTGCAAATACAAGTATTAGTGTATTTCTAGCCTCATATTAGTCAAAAAATTGTATAATTAACACTGGATCCATAAACCATATGGTTGGAAAGTCAGACTTACTAATGGATGAGTTAATAACACAACTAGATAAGCCAAGAAAGCTGTATTTACCTAAAGGGGATCTAACTGAGGTCACACATGTGGGATCTAGTTATTTTTCAGCTGAAAATAGTATTACAAAAGAGAATTATATTCCTCAGTTTATATTTAGCTTCATTTCAGTGTTACAACTAACTAAGGAATATAAATGCTCAGTAAATTTCTTCCTTGATTTCTGTGTTTACCAGGATTTTTTTACTGGAAAGGTGAGGGAGATTGACAAGCTTGATGGAGGTCTGTATCTCTTAGTGAATACCCAAGAAAGGAAGGTTGCAGCAATAACAAAAGTCTCTACTAAAGCTGATGAGAGTAAGGTTCAAGTTGAAGTTGATCTGTGGCATAGAAGATTAGGACATGCCTTCTCTAATATACTTCAAAAGTTGCTTCCTAATGATTTTCATTTAGTAGAACATACGATAAAGAAGTGTAGTGTCTGTCCTTGATCTAGCAAACCAAAATTCCTTTTCCTATTAGTAATACTCAGTCTGTATGTTGTTTTGATCTAATACATATGGAACTATGGGGACCTTATAAGATTTCAACTATGAATGGTAATAGATTTTTCTTAACAATGGTTGATGATTGTTCCAAATTTAATTGGTTCTTCTTTTTGAAACTTAAGTTAGATATGTACACTCAGATACAATAGTTTTTTGAGTATGTTAAGACTCAATTTGACAAAATCATGAAAAAAATTAGAACTTACAATAGAACTAAATTTTTGAATGCATTGTACAGTATTTTATTTGCAATAGAGGTTATTATACATCAGACCTCATGTGCTTATTCACCTCAACAAAATGGTGTGGCTGAAAAAAAGCACAGATACATATTGGAGGTCACAAGAGCCTTGAGGTTTCAAGCAACAATACCTATTAAGTTCTGAGGATACTATGTTCTAGCTGCTGTTTATCTCATAAATAGGTTACCAACCTTAAGTATTGACTATTATATTCCATATGAGAATCTGTATGGTACTAAACCTTCCTATGAGAACTTAAGAGTTATAGGTTGTCTATGCTATGCTAAGGTTCTAAATTAGTCTGACAAACTCATACCAAGATAAAAAACAACTGTGTTGATGGGCTATTCTAGTACCAAGAAGGGATATGCCTTATATGACATATCTACTAATGTTTTCTTTGTTAGTAGGGATGTGTGATTCGGGGAAGATATGTTCCTCTTCAAGCTTGAAGCAACTGATGACCAGATTTCCTATCATGTGTTTCTATTAGAAGATAAATATCCAGCAACAAGTGATGCTATGACACCACTATAGGTTCCTATAAATTCATCATCTCAAGGAGTTCCTAACAAATTAAACCAGAAAAAGTAGCTACAACCTAGTTTACATACTCCTAGACAAACTGTAATACCCCATACTTCTACCTAGCTTAAAATCATCCCAAAAATATTAAAAACTTGTTTCAAAGATGAATCCACTTTTATACATGTGGTATTCTCAATATTTTAACTTTTAATGATGTGGGAAATTGAATAATCATTCCATAGATACCAAATTCTCCCAAATCCAACACCTGGGCGAAGAGTTAGAGCCATTTTAGTAAGACAGTGTGCCAGCTGAGCCATCAACGCATCGCGGAGCCAGCCAAAATGGCAATCGTCAACATCCAAGGAGCCACCACATTTATGGTGCATCACTCTAAGGATCAAATTCATAGTTGTCAAATTCCAGTGACACGATGCGATATCACCGCGTCACGCTAAGGGTCCAGGTCAGGAAATTTTCACAGAATTAAAATACGCGTCCAAGGGTTAAAAGGGTCAATTTCTTGCCCCTATATATACAAAATAACATGTGATTCAGCCATAATTCACCCAAAATGTATTGTTTCTCTCAAGTTTCTCTTAAGAACAAGCTAGGGTTTTTAGTTGGGGATTCGAATCCGAGACTCAAATTCAAGAATCTCTCCGTCAATCTTCGTAGAATCCAGAACTAAGGTATGAAGAATGTTCATTCATGGATTCCGTTCATCCATGAAGCCCAAGAATCAAGATTTAAATCTTGTATTGTGAATATTGATTATGTTCATGTGATTATGGTTGTATGATTCCCAATTTAGAATCCTTATGTGTTGTTCATGAACGTATGCTAGTATGTGTTCTGAAACATGTTAAATTAAGTTGAAATATGGAGTTTTGTTGTGTTAATTTGATGATCATACCTATTCCCTAAGTCATGCATCCTAGTTGTTTGATAAAATTCCTAAGTGAATAGAAATTATGCATTATAGCTTAATTGTGACCCAAGTGATAAGTGCATGCTTTACCCTAGGACTAAGAATCACTTCCATGATATTGTGTGCATTATGAATGGTTAAGGGAATGTCCATGAGGTTATGTTGATGAAATTATGACATGTTTATATGCAATTACATTCATGTACAAGACTAAGATAACCACATGCTTCATGAAATCCCCAAATTAATGTATTATGAATTGTTGATATTGGACATGTGTTCAAGAAGTGTCATGTCCTGTCAGTTTCATGCTATCGAGTCCTAGGGGTACTTGTATTCAAAAATTTAACTGTGTGCCTAGAGCCAGTGTCCTATTTTTACAATACTCTTAGTCAAGCCATGATCAGTAGAATTTAGTTAGTCACATGACTCAGGAAAACTTAGTAAACATAGTATTAGTACAGTCTTACACAATAATCTCAGTAGTCCAGTAATTTCAGTGATCTCAGTATTCCCAAAAATCTCAGTAACTTCAGTACTCTCCGTTAGTCCTCAGATCTCAGTAGCATTTTGTCAGTCAGTAGAATTCAGTGAACTCAGTTTTAGCTCCGCTAAATAATACCATTAGTATCAGTTCATTACAGTTAATCAGTTCAGAGTCTATTCAGATGGGAGTAGGATTCAACACCGAGTAAACCCAAGGATGGGGATCACCTATTATTCAGTAGAGGGTGTGATCCTTAGAAGCAATCCTTGTGTTCTAGAACTACACAGCCAGCATAGGTTGAGATGCACCCTACGCATTTAGGGATTTATATATCTCATTTGGGTTACCTACCAGGAGGGGTTGACCGAAGAGCTCCCTGTCAGATAGGGTATACTCATAACTTGTCCTTACCCGTGGCACGGTACTGACACCTTTCCAGCTGGGGTTGCATGTTGGACCTCGCCAGTTCAGTTTTGGGGCATGTTTGTTAGAGGATTACCTCCCACAGTCTCAATTTTAGATCCAATCTCAGTAATAGAACACAGTTCAGTTCTACAAAAATCTAGGACAATCAGATACAATTAAATCAGTATAGTGCAAAATTCAGCTAGTTTCATCAGTATCATGACTATCAGATACAGTCACTCATGTTATCAGTATTTAGACTTAGTGATTATGTTGTCATAAACCCAATAATAGTATATTAGTTATACAAATTCATGTTATCAGTATTCAGTTTCAGGACTGTCAGATACAGTCAATCAGACTAGTTCTTTATAATGAAAACTGTTAGAAACAGTCTTTCCTTTATCAGTAATACAATATCAGTCTCTCAGTATTCAATATACTCAGTTATTCATTATCCCAGTATCATTACTCAGATATTAGTAAATCCACGTTATCAGAATTCATGAGTCAGCGTTATCACAATCTCAGTTACAGTTACGTATTCATGCATGTATTCTTACATTTATATTATTCCATTAGTTAGTATTGTTCATTCATATGGACCCTTTGCATTCTGCCTACCTCATGTAAATACTAGTATATTCAAAGTACTGACGCATTTGCGCTATGGTGTTTTATGCCATAGGTGTAAAAGCACGAGCTCCTGAGCATCCTTACGTGTCGTTTGGCAGAGTGTATTGGCAAAAATAATACATGTATTAATTAATGTGTATTATGAATACCTTGTTTGGTACAATTTTTAGTCAATGTATAACTAATACAAGAATTAGTTATACTTTCTATTGTGTATTTAGGTGTGTATTACTAATAACACCCATTTTCTATGTTTTAGTAATGCAAAGTCTTTAATACATGAATTAACTTATTAAATGACCTTAATACCCCTCAATTTTCCTCTCAAAATATTTTACCATTCCATTTCCCACCATTTTAATTTGCAATAGTGAATCTTTTCAAAATATTTTACAATTTTTTCCCACAATTTTAATCTACAACAATGAATAATTTACTTAAATAATTGTAACATATTTTTTCTTTGTTTTGAGGGTGTTTAAATTTTTTTTTTTAAAATGGTGACTATTTCTTAATTTTACGTCTTATATTTTATTTCTATTTCGACTATGTTAATTCGTTGGCATAATATTTTATGCACAAAGATGAAGACCTTGCAATTAATCCAAATCCTCTATATACTAGTTCAACAATACTAATTATATTTGAGATGGAAAATAAATTTTTTTGCAAAAAAGTGTATAAAATCAAAGAAGGATATTTTTGTAAACAAACATTTCTTTTATAGAAATTATGTAAGATGTATTATTTTTATACATCAAACCAAACAATGTATAAGAAATAATACCGGCATAACTAATACAAGTATTAGTAATACAAGCATTACTAATGCAAGCATTACTAATACACTATATTTTGCATTGATCTTATACACTCTACCAAACGACCCCTTAGTAGATCTGATGTTCAGCGGCCCGACTAGCAGTGAGTCCTCATCATTCGAGGACAATATAATTATTTTATTAAATTATTATTTCAATACTTTGCAGTTAATTGGGGACATGTCCTATCAACTTCATAGTTTTCAGACAATTTAGAGGCTTTTAGACTACAACATGTTTTCAAATAGTTTTATTTTAGTTTTGGGTATTGTTATACCCCATTACAGACATTGTTTTATATTCAGTATTACTTTAACCTTGAAACTTATGGCCTTACAACTTATATTCCACATATTTATATTATATTATTAAGTGCTCAGTTATAAATACATAGGTTATCTTGTTGTCTTGCGGGGTAATTAGCATCGTATAGCATTTCGGGTACCAGATTCAGGCGTTACAAACTTGGTATCAGAGCCTAAGGTTCAACAGGATCCTAGGAAGTCTAAAATACGTATCTGGTAGAGTCTTGTACATGGGTGTGTTGCCCACCATACTTATGTGAAGGAGGCTATCAGATGTTTTAGGAACAATTTTCTTTCTTTTATGTCTCAGATCATGCTATAGAAAGGTTCTTTGAGAAAATCATGTAGATTCTCATCATGCTTCATGAATGTTAAATTTACCTTACTTTCAAGGTAACAGAAGTAGTGAAGCACAAGTCCTAGAGATAGGGCTTTCTCAGAAAGTCCCTACAGTCAGTTATACGATTGGTCATAACTCAAAGTATCCCATCAGTCCAGTTCTGTCCCAAAGTTATACAGATTTAATTCATGATCATGAGAACTCATTCTTGAACTCAAATTTAGATATGCTATCAGATCCCTTCTCAGAATCTAATGATAGCATATACCTAGAATTAGAAGTATGAACCCAGGAGTTTGGCAGTAGTAGAGTTGGGATAATATCATCTAGATTGAACATATTATGTATTCATGAGGATATTTGTACCAAAGTGAATCAATAGGCTTGAACAGTGCGAGCAAGAATTTAAGTTTATTGACTTGACATTTGACTTGAAGGTTTGGATGTGATATTAGTAGTTTGTGAAGAAATAGAAGCAGGTGATATGTTTAGAAAGGCAAACATGTGTCAAACAGAGAGTAAGTATGTGATGATGATTACTGTTCAGTTCAGATTTTAGTAAAGCATTTACATACTTATGATGATGGGTTAAATCCAAGGGGGAGATGATAGATCAAGTGACCAATTCGGGCTCCTAGATTCCAGTAGTAATGGTAGTACGTATAGAAAACCAGTAAGGAAAAATGATTCCTGAACCATCCTTATCTCAATGTAAAGTTTGGTACTTCAGTTGGCATGATGCGTACATATGGTTCACATCTCAACTCCATGAACACAACTTATATTCACACGCTTTCCATAGAATCATGTACGATTCCTGTTTCCCAGCATAAAAAGTTTAGTTCTATTCCCCTTAGTAATAAAAATCACGTCCCACAAATGTATCAAACTCCAAACTAAGGTGATGCAGCTCAAGAATCATGTACACATATCATGCTTTCTAGTATATTCAACTTCCATGGCTCATGTCATGCCTCTACTGATCAGTTAAATTCAAACTATGTTATGCATATCCTCAGTTTAGAACTCTTAGTGAATCCATCAGTTTAGAACTCTTAGTGAATCCATGATATTTATATTCTATTCCTTAGGATTAAGTTAAGTGTCAAGTTCAGTTTGTGTCCATTCATGCTTCAGGTCCTCCTGATTAAACCCTTCAGTGAGCTCTCTTTGTGAAAATAGTGTAGTGATAGACAGTTGCTTAAATGAGAGAGAGTAAATATTACATATTAAGAGAAGATTGCTGCATGTTTGTTTTACATGAGAGTGTAATCATAAAGATAGGCTTGAATTTCATGTCTGTTTGCAAGTAAATGGCGAGCAAGAGGTTGTATTTAGAAGTTGGGAAAGTACAAAGTGTTAGTGTGCATTCAGATTTTTGACTTATGTCAGCCCCCGTCGAGTAACTATCAAAATTTAGTTGTCATCTAAGTTACAGTTTTAGTATTAAGTACTCAGTAATCAGTATTCAGTCTCAGAATTCAGTACTAGTCTAAACATTAGTTATCAGAAACCAGTATTCTGTGCTAGATACAATCTTAGTTACCGTTACAGTCTCAATTACTGTCTTATCTATAATCTCAGTCCCAGTCCTAGTTCATTAACCAAATTAGAAACTCAGTTCACTTTTAGGATTACCCAGCCATAGCATATAGCTATCAATTACTCAGTTATTAGTAATTTAGTACCTCAGTTATGTAATATTTCTGAATCATGTCATACACTTGGTCTCGCAATTTCAAGTAATACAGTTTTCATAAATCCATGCCCAATCACCTTATGTCACTTAGTCAGTCCTTACCTCCTATGCATATTACTCTACAACATCAGGATAGTCATTCAGACTAAGTATAGTTCAGTCTTATGCAATTGTTCATCTATAATTCATTTAGTTAATCAGATAAATTAGTATATTTGTGCATTCATGCTTAGTACCATGTGAACCTTTTCAGATATCTCAGTTTCAATGCATAAGGTTTGGTCACTTAATCTTAGATGATGTTTCATAGGCCTTGCCTACTAATACAAGAACCCCAGCTATGTAGCGATCTCCTATTCAGATGTCCTGCTCAGACCAGGCCAAGATTCTCTTTCTCTCTATAATGATTCAAACTCTATAGAAAGAGTGTAATAGAAATGCTCCAATCGAGTATAATTTTTAAGCATGAGTTAGTCCGCAAAGCTAGTACTTTAGTTAGCAGTCAGAACGGGCAAGTTCAGATGGTGTGGTTTCCCCATCTTTCTACCTAATCGCACTATTCAGAATCTCATGAATGTGATCATTCTAAGATGGACCAACTAGGTAGTTGCGTTCATCCCAATTTTTCTCAGTATTCTTCTAGGGACCTAGTATCCCAAGGGGGAGATACACTATAATTCCTCGAAACTTTCATGACATAAATATGCTACTCTCTTCTCATAATGACTCCAATTTAGAGTAGTGGGTACCTATAGGTTGACCCTCTAGCTCCAATCTCGGTCGTATGCCACGTATTCAAGGTATTTAGTTTAGATGATGATATTCAGCACATTCCAGACCCAGTTACATTCTCATGTTTCCGCTCATGTATATTTATTAATTAATCATAGAATCAGCCCAAGGTAATAGCTTTTCTTAAGCTTATCTAGTTTCATGTAGAGGTTTCAGTTACAAATGTGGTATTCAGTTCCATGCTCAATTTTTATTTCAAACTTGGTATCATTACCCTTACATGTTCAGTCGTATGTTCAGGAGTGGATTCAATCATGTATTCACGCATCAGATATGCGTGATCATCTTATCGTTACTCTCAGTCAGGCATTCATGTATCAGCTCAGTCATAAAATCATGCATCAAATATATATGCTCAGTATGAATCTCAGTAATGTTGGTCAGGTAGTCATGTTTTAGCTATTCATGTTTAGTATGTACTTCAACTTATCATTTCTCCCATCTAAATCAGTCTCATTTGAGGATGAATGTTCCCAAGGGGAGATATTGTAATACCCCATACTTCTACCTAGCTTAAAATCATCCCAAAAATGTTAAAGACTTGTTTCAAAGATGAATCCACTTTCATACATGTGGTATTTTCAAGATTTTCAATTTTTATCATCTGGGAAATTGAAAAAGCTTTCCATCGATACCAAATTCTCCCAAATCCGTCACCCGGCCGAAGAGTTAGAGCCGTTTTAGTAAGATAGTGTGCCACCTGAGCCATCAACGCATTGCGGAGCTAGACAAAAAGGCAATCTTCAAAATCCAGTGAGCCTTCACGATTATGGCGCATCGTGTCAAGACTCAAATTCTGAGTTGTCAAATTCCAGTGACACGTTGTGCCAAGGGTCTAGGTTGAGAAATTTTTTTCATAGAATTAAAATACGCATCCAAGGGTTAAAAAGTTCAATTTCTCAGCCTTATATATACGCAATAACACGTGATTCAGTCGTAATTCACCCAAAATATATTGTTTCTCTCAAGAACAAGCTAGAGTTTTCAATTGGAGATTCGAATCGAAGACTCAAATTCAAGAATCTCTCCGTCAATTTTCATAGAATCAAGAACTAAGGTATGCACAATGTCCATTCACGGATTTCTTTCATCCATGAAGCCTAAGAATCAAGTTTTAAATCTTGCATGGTGAATATTTTGTTGTGGGTTGATTATGTTTATGTGATTATGGTTGTTGATTCCTAATTTGGAATCCTTTTGTGTTGTTCATGAACCTATGCTAGTATGTGGTCTGAAACATGTGAAATTAAGTTGAAATATGGAGTTTTGTTGTGTTAATTTGATGATCATACCTATGCCCTAAGTCATGCATCCTAGGTGTTTGATAAGATACCTAAGAGAATAGAAATTATGCATTATAGCTTAATTGTGACCCAAGTGATAAGTGGATGCTTTACCCTATGACTAAGAATGACTTCCATGATATTTTGTGCATTATGAATGGTTAAGGGAATGTCCATGAGGTTAGGTTGATGAAAGTATGACATGTTTATATGCAATTCCATTCATGTACAAGACTATGATATCATGCGCTTCATTAAATCCCCAAATTAATGTATTATGAATTGCTGATATTGGTCATGTGTTCAAGAAGTGTCATGTCCTGTCAGTTTCATGCTATAGAGTCCTTAGGGTACTTGTACCCAAAAATTTAGCTGTGTGCCTAGATCCAGTGTCTTGTTTTCACGATATTCTCTGTAAAGCCATGATCAGTAGAATTCAGTTAGTCACATGACTCAGGAAAACTCAATTAACTCAGTATCAGTCCAGTTTTACTCAGTAATCGTAGTAGTCCAGTAATTTCAGAGATCTCAGTATTCCCAGAAATCTTAGTAATTTTAGTACTCTCCGTCAGTCCTCAGATCTCAGTAGCATTCTGTTAGTCAACAGAACTCAGTGAACTCAGTTTTAGATCCTCAAAACAATACCATTAGTATTATTTCAGTACATTTAATCAATTTAGTGTCTATTCAGTTGGGAGTAGGATTCAGCACCGAGTGAACCCAAGGATGGGGACTCACCTATTTTTCAGAGGAGAGTGTGATCCTTAGAAGAAATTCTTGTGTTCCAAAACTACGTATACAACATAGGTTGAGATGCATCCTACACATTTAGGGATTTATACATCTCATTTCGGTTACCTACCAGGAGGGGTTGACGGAAGAGCTCCCTGTCAGAGAGGGTATACTCACAGCTTGTCATTACCCGTGGCACGGTACTGATACCCTTCCACCTGGGGTTACAGGCTGGACCCCACTAATTTAGTTTTGGGACATGTTGGTTAGATGATTACCTCCCACAATCTCAATATTAGATCCAGTCTCAGTAATGGAACTCAGTTAAGTTCTACAGAAATCCAGGACTGTCAGATACAGTCAAATCAGTATAGTGCAGAACTCAGGTAGTTTTATCAATATTGTGACTGTCAGATACAGTCACTCATGTTATCAGTATTCAAACTTCAAGACCATGTTATCATAAACCCAATAATAGTATATTAATTATATGAATTCATGTTATAAGTATTCAGTTTTAGGACTGTTAGATACAGTCAATCAGACTAGTTCTTCATAATTAGAACTGTCAAAAATAGTCTTTCCTTTATTAGTAATACAACATCAGTCTCTTAGTATTCAGTAGACTAAGTTATTCAGTATCCTAGTATCATTACTTAGATATCAGTAAATTCACATTATCAAAATTGATGAGTCAGCATTATCACGATCTTAATTACAGTTACGTATTCATGCATGTATTCTTACGTTCATATTATTCCGTCAATTTGTATTGTTAATGCATATGGAACCTTTTCATTCGTCCTACCTCACTTGCATACCAGTACATTCAAAGTACTGATACATTTGCTCTATGGTGTTTTATACCATAGGTTTAGAAGCACGAGCTCCCGAGCATCCTTAGTAGATTAGACGTTCAGCGGCCAGACTAGCAATGTGTCCTCATCTTTCAAGGACAACATGATTATTTTATTACTTTATTATTTCTGTACTTTGGCGTTAGTTTGGGACATGCCCCATCGACTCTACAGTTTTCAGATAGTTTAGAGGCTTTCAGACTACAAAATATTTTCAGACAGTTTTATTTCTGTTTTGGGTATTGTTATACCCCATTACAGACATTGTTTTGTATTCAGTATTAGTTCATCCTTGAATCTTATGGCCTTACATCTTATATTCCACATATTTATAGTATATTATTTAGTTCTTATTTACAAATATCTATCATGGGTTATCTTGTGGTCCTTCGGGGTCATGAGCACCGTGTAGCATTCTGTGTACTAGATTCGGGGCATTACACAAACTATAACCAAGGTCTATCAAATAAGATCAAACAGGAATAAAGAGGTTACTTAGCAAGAAAAACAACTATAGAGGGTTCCTAATACTACACAACCTGTAACTCAATCATCTGCATCTCAAGATCAAAAGAAGTCAACTAGAAAAAATAAATCACTAGCATGGATGAATGACTATGTCTCTAAGAATACAAAGAAGGTACCTCATGCTCTCGCTAATCATGTGTCATATGATATACTATCTCAGTCCTATAAGATTTATGTGTTGAAAACATTATGTGTTATTGAGCCTACAAACTACTCCAAGGCCTACAAAGATCCTAGATGGGTGGAAGCAGTGAAGAATAAAATAGAGGACTTAAATTCCAATCACACTTGTGAGATTATTTCCTTGCCTAAAGGTAAGAAAGCAATTGGTTTTAGATGGATATATAAGGTGAAATATAAGGCTTTAAATGAAGTTGAGAGGTTTAAATCCAGACTTGTAGCAAAGGGCTATGGACAAAGAGAAGGGATTGATTATAAATAAACCTTCTCACTAGTTGTGAAGATGAAAACACTAAGAATAATTCTTGCTACTACTGCAAAGAAAAATTGGTTTATCCATCAAATGGATGTCTATAATGCATTCCTAAATAGTTTCCTTATTGACAAAGTATACATAGAATTGACTTGATTTTCGGGAGAGAATGTAGTATGTAGATTAACCAAATTCCTATATGGCTTAAAGCAAGCACAATGGAACACAAACCTGTCATAAGTTGTATTGAGGTCTCCGTTTGTTCAAAAACAATATAATCTATTTCTGTATAAAAGAAGGACACCAGAAGAAATCATTTTGGTACTTGTGTATGTTGATGACATGCTAATCACTGGTGATAGCTTGAAATTGATAGAAGATGGAAAGGTTGTTCTATAACAAAACTTCAAGATGAAGGATCTAGGTGATTTAAGGTTCTTCCTTGGCATAAAATTTGCAAAGTTAAGTAAAGGAATTCTAATGAACTAGAGAAAGTACATTCTAAAATTACTATCAGAGTTGGTATTGACAAAGGCTAAACCAGTGGTCACTCCTATGGGCTACAATGTCAAACTGACCACAAAATAGTTTGATGATTATATCAAATAGTTACAACCTACTGATGACCCTCCTGCAGATTAAGGTGCATATCAAAAGTTAATTGACAAGCTACTATACTTGACCATGACTAGACCTGATATTGCACTAAGTCAGTTCCTACAAGAACCAAAGAAATTTCATAGGGATGCTATAATTGAAGTTGTAAGATATGTTAAGAATCAACCTGGTCAGGGTGTGTTACTATCTAGTGAACCAATTGATTAGGTGACTACTTATTGTGATACTGATTGGGCATCATGTCCTCAAACTAGGATATTAGTAACTTCATACTTTGTAAAGATTAGAAAATTAGTTATATGGTGGAAGTCAAAGAAACAAGCAACTGTTTCCAGAAGTTTAGCTGAGGCTAAATTCAAAAGTTTAGCAACTGTAACAGCTGAGCTGGTTTGAATACTAGGATTGTTGAAAGAGACTGGAATGGAAGAAAATCTACCAATCAAGGTGTTTGGTGACAGTAAATTAGCTATTCAAATAGCTGCCAATCAAGTTTACCATGAAAGAACAAAACACATTGACATTGATTGTTTTTTCATAAGAGAAAAGGTAAGCCAAGGAATGATCACTACAAACTACATTGCTACACAAAATCAACCTACAGATATGCTGACCAAAGGCCTCACCAAGGCTCAACAAGTGCATCTAAATCACAAGCTAGGAATGTGTGACATTTTTTCACCTTCCTAGCTTGAGGGGGAGTGTTGAATACGAAGGAAAATCACAAGTTGTTGAAGACTCTAGAAGAGTATGCTATGTTTAGAAAAATTGAAAGTCTGTTATAACTAATTTCTTGAAAACGGCTATACTCTTGTTAACGGCTATTTAAAGTAGTTAGACATAGTAGTAGTTGATTCTCCTATAAATAACTAACTATGTACTATTGATAACAAAAAATTTGAATATACAAGATCTCTCTTTCTACTCCTCTAAACATCTTGTTCTTATTTGGTCTTCTTATTCTATTCTTCTTCCCCTACTTATGGTATCCAGTGCATATCTCATTGTTAAGAGTAAAACACTAAGATAAGAATAATTACAAGAAAGTTAAAGGGTTAAAACAAGAAGAATAAAAGGAGAACCTCATTAATTTTTTGACTAATATAATTAATTAACCAAAACAAGGCAGCAGGAAGAGTGTTAGATGATAACTAAAAGCTCATGGTTTATATCCATTCATATGTATCTCTTGTTCTCCTTCCCTCTCTCCTTCTATCCCCCAAACTATTTTTTTGGGAAGGAGGGTTGTAGATTTAATTATCTTATCATGTTATGTATTATATTCATAGATGTTAATTAGTATAGAGTTTAATCATCTAATTAATTTTTACACAAAAAAAATTGGGAAGGCACAATCACTGCAAGTCTTCAGTTATTCAGCAGTTGCTTCGTAGGAGTGGTATCATTTATTTTAGAGAGGATGCCTTTACTAACTTGCCAGACTTTATTTTATGAGAATACACTGGGTATATTCTTGTATGGATATACTAACTCTAACACAGAGAGGAAGAATCAATGCCCCTGCATAGTTAGAAAATGAAGTAGTTAACATTTACACGATCCCTATTTTGATACCTCTTCATTTATTCACTTTAATGGTGTAATTAGTGCACATGAACCTCAACAATTTCATTGAGCACTCTGACATACTATCATGTACCGAGACTAGTTCACCAAACACCCTACAACACTATCGAGTAACTATGTCCGCCAATGTTTAAGCTAATACTAAGAAGTCAGTTGGCATTATTTCTTTGCAATTACAACTTTGGTCTCCTATGATTTTCACATATTTTTTTGACCACTGGGTCACGTATTTGGGCAGCGAGTATCTTCTAATTTGATTTCCTTCAAATGTGAGCTTGACAACTTAGCCCCATTGAAAGGAACTTAGGAAAGGCATACCTACTATCCTGGATATACATGACCAAAGTATACCAGACACTCAACAAAAAGTGATGCTGTTATTGAGTAACAAAGTAAAAATTTCATTTCATAAAAGCAGTAACTGAGTACATTAAAATAGACCAAAAAAGGGGGCATCCCTTTGTTATATTATGGTGTTTCGGGTACAAGAATCTGTATAAATGCAACACCAACTTCAACATAAGTTCCTGTATAAAAAAGAAAACCTATGAAATCCTTTAACACCTTCAACACAAGATTACTGTTAATCTATTCAAAAAGTATGCTAATTTTCAGAAACAAAATGAAACAAAATTTGTAAGGCCAAGTCCCCTGACTTCACGGAGTGTCCTTAAGAAATAATTCCACTCACTATACCCGAGGTTATGGAATCTTTCTCCTAGGATAAAATGACCTTTAATCTAAATAATAATGGTACCCCAAATTGTTGGATTCAACGAACTCACTCAACAGCTTAATGAACACACAGAGTTTTTATTAATAACAAGAGAGTTTTTGTTGTCAAAATTGATTACAATATCTAAGGGAAATATCAGGTATTTATAGCCTTAAGTGTATCCTTTCAAAAAAGATGCATTGGTTCAGCTGAAAGACACTTTTTTTGCAATAGTCACGTCCCTACATTGGGACTGTTCTAGAGATGCGCTTGGACTGCGGCCGCAAATGACATTCTACACATTCCAGTGTGCATCTGCATTTGAAATGCATCCACAGGTCTCAACTTTCACTATGTCTACGGTCACATGTCACCCTACGATGCAAAATAATGTGCCTTTTCTTAAAGGGTCGCATCCCTTCGTGATGTGCGTTAAGTATGCGTTGGAATTGCGCCTAAAATGCACCCACATTTGGAAAAAAAATACATCCATCAGATTTTGGATCAATATTTCACTTGTAAACAAGTTCCAAATAAATTTTGTCTAAAAAATTAGATCTCATTGATCAGTCATTTGACAAATCCAAATCCAAATCCAAATTAGAAGCCAAAGCCAATTCGAGCAAGCAACGACGATGACGGTGTGTGGCATCACCTAGTTATTGCCTCAATATCCATGTAGAGTTAGTGTTTCTCATTATAAACACTTTCAAGTTCTCTTCTCCCACGAATGTGGGAGAAAGAGTGAACTTTCTAATTTGGGAGTACACTTTCTAAATTAGTGTCTCTTTTCTCCCCACCATTTTTCATCCATTTTCCATTCACATACGCCTTGAACCTAATAATCCCCCACATAAATAGGGAATGGCTATATTTTGAAGAATTTATGGAAGAACATGTGATCATTTAGCAAAGATTGATTGCATCTGGATAAGTAGGTTTCCCTTTGAACTTTTCGTAGTGAACATGCATTAGATGCACTCGATTAATTGGTAGATTTGATATCCTTGAATCGTCGAGCTTTAATTAAACCAAGACAACACATGTCACACAACCAGCCTTTTACTATTTATGGTTCTCACGATTTTGTTCTTTTCAAACATGAACACATCCCGATTTCATGAGAGCTTAGAGAATAGACCTTTACTAACATCCTCTTTGAAGCGGCTTCCACTTCTCCCTCACATAGGTTATTTCTAAACATTCAATCCTATAGATTAAACTATTTAGTCAAATCTACCAAATTTAGATTTAAAAGGATTTTCTCTTTAAGTCTTATCCTTGTTTACTACACATTATCTACATCATCAGAATGGGTTAGGTAATTGACAATGTTGAGCCTGTCAGACAAAAATTTTCTTGATCTCTTTAAACCTAGCTCTTAAGATATCCATTCCCGTAGATGTCTTTTCCGCTTCTTCTCTAGATTGGGCTTTTGTAAGTGGATCCGGCACATTATCCTATGACTTCACATAGTAAACAGTGAGAATTCCACTAGAGAGAAGATCTCTAACGATATTATGTCTCTGTCTTATGTGACAAGATTTACCGTTGTACATTATGCTCCCTGACCTACCTAATGCCACTTGGCTATCACAGTGTATACATACTGGTGCCACTAGTTTGGGCCAATAAGGAATATTTTTCAAAAAATTTCGGAGCCATTCTACTTCTTCACAGGCTTTATCTAATGAGATAAATTCAAATTCCATTGTAGAGTGAGCAATACATGTCTGTCTAGATGATTTCCAAGAGACTCATCCTCCACCGATAGTAAATACATATCCACTTTTGTATTTTACTTTCTTTGATCCGGTGATCTAATTTGCATCACTATATCCTTCAAGTACTGCGGGATATTTATTATAATGCAAAGTATAGTCTTGAGTGTATTTAAGATACCCCAAAACTCATTTCATTTCCATCTAATGAATTTTGTTAGGATTACTCATGTATCGACTCAACTTGCTAATAACACATGCTATGTATGGTCATGTACAGTTCATTATATATATTAAATATCCCAATACTCTTACGTACTCCAATGATGAGTCACTTTCACCTTCATTATTTTGAAGTGCAAAGCTCACATCCAAAGAAATCTTGGCAATACCAAATTCCATATACTTGAATTTGTCTAGTTCATTTTCGATATAATGAGACTGTGCCAATGCCAACACTTGTGAAGTTCTATTAATTTTTATACCTAAGATCACATCCACAACTCCAAGTTCTTTCATATCAAACTTGCTCTCGAGCATTAATTTCATTGCATTTATGTCATAATGTCTCTACTGATGATCAACATATCATCCACATATAGACAAATAATGACTTGGTGATTCAGAGTGTCTTTAATATAAACACATTTATCACATTCATTTATCTTGAACCCGTTCGCCAACATGGTTTGGTCAAACTTCGCATGCTATAGATTAGGTGCTTGCTGTAGTCCATATAGTGACTTAATAAGTTTACACACCATATTATCCTTTCTTGGAACCACAAAACCCTCAGGATGTTCCATGTAAATTTCTTCCTCCAATTCTCCATTTAGGAATGCTATTTTCACATCCATTTGATGGATTTCAACACTATCTACTGCCGCCAAGTCAATTAACATTCAAATTAATGTTACACTAGTTACTGGTGAATATGTATCAAAGTAATCAAGGCCTTTTTTTATTTGAAGTATTTTACTACAAGTATTGCCTTGTATTTGTCAATAGTAACATCCGCCTTCATTTTCTGTTTGAAAATCCATTTAGAAACTAAAGGTTTATTTCCATAAGAAAGATCAACCAATTTCCACATATGGTTTCTTAAGATTGAATAGATCTCACTATTGACTGCCTCTTTCCAAAAGGATGAGTCTAATGATGACATCACTTCTTTAAATGTTTGAGGCTCATTTTCTCAGAAAAATGTTACAAAATCTAATCCAAATGAAGTTGACGTTCTTTGACATGTACTACGTCTTGGATTCTCTTCATTATGTACATTCTCACTTGGTTTATTTCTAGGTCATTTAGATCCTTTGCTAGATTGTTCAGTCTATCTTAATACAGGTAAATGTTTTCAAAGAATTCATCATTATCTGATTCAATTACCGTATTTTTATTTATATCCAGATGTTCGGATTTATAAACTAAAAACCGATATGCCTTACTTCTTTTAGCATATCCTATGACCATACATTCCACCGTCTTAGTCCTATCTTAACCCTTTTAGGCATAGGAATTTTGAACTTTGCTTGACACCCCACACTTTGAAATATTTCAAGTTGGGTTTCCTTTCTTTCCATTTTTCATAAGGAATTGATTGCATCTTACTATGGGTAACTTTATTGAGTATGCGGTTGGCTATAAGAAAAGCCTTCCCCTACAAGTTTTGCTATAAACCGAAACTTACAAGTAAGGCATTCATCATTTCCTTCAACATTTGGTTTTTCCTTTCCAAAATTCTATTAGATTAAGGTGAATACGAGGCTGTAGTTTGATGGACGATTAATTATCTACACATTTATGTAAAGGGAGATTCATATTATCCGCCCTATCACTTTATAACATTTTGATCTTTTTTTCTAATTTATTTACAACTTCAGTTTTGTATTTCCTAAACTTATCTATTGCTTCATCCTTACTGTTTAGCAAGTAGATGTAATAGTATCTAGTGTAATTGTCAATAAAAGTCATGAAATACTTTTTCCCACCATGTGATGGTGTTGACTACATATCACAAGTGTCAGTGTGTATTAGTTCTAAGGGATTGGAATTCCTTTCAACGGACTTATAAGGATGCTTTGCAAACTTTGACTCCATACACGTTTGACACTTTGATTTATTGCACTCAAAGTTTGGCAAAACTTCTAAGTTAATTAGTTTTTGTAACGTTTTGTAATTAGCATGTCCTAATCATTCATGCCACAAATCATAAGACTCAACCAAGTAAGAAGAATTTGAATTTTTATTGATTTCAACATTCATTACATTCATCTTATAAAGGCCCTCAGTGAGATAGCCTTTTCCTACATATATTTCTCCTTTGCTAATTACAATTTTTCTAGAAACAGTTACACATTTGAATCCGTTCTTGACTAGAAATGAAACAAAAATCAAGTTCCTATGTAACTCCAAAACATACAAGACATTGTTAAGTGTCAATATCTTTTTTGAAGTCATTTTCAAACATACTTTTCCTATTCCTTCGACCTTAGCAGTAGTGGATTTCACCTTGTAACGATGAACCAAGTGACTTCCAAACATCAACCGAGTGATCTTTAACTTGTGATGAAGATTTCATGTCTTCTAGTCACTAGTTAAGTTCAAACGGAGTAGCAAGCTTAAAGATTTAATCTTCAAAAACAAGCAATACAGATTCTGAGTTTATTCCTTAAGATTGTTATTTTATGGTATTTCGATTACAAGAATCTGTATAAATGCAACACCAACTTCAACACAAGTTTCTATATAAACATGAATACCTATGAAGTTCTTTAACATCTTCAACACAAGATTACTGATAATCTATTCAAGAAGTATGCTAATTTTTAGAAACAAGATGAAATAGAATTTGTAAGGCCAAGTCCCCTGACTTCGCGGAATGTCCTTAAGGAATAATTCCCCTCACTGTTCCAGGGTTATAGAATCTTTCTCCTAGGATAAAATGGCCTACAATATGAAAAATAGCGGTACCTCAAATTGTTGGATTCAGCAAACTCACTCAACAGCTTAATGATCACACAATGTTTTTGTTAATAACAAAAGAGTTTTTCCAGTCAAAATTGATTACAATGCTTGAGGAAAATATCAGGTATTTATAGCCTTAAGTGTATCCTTTCAAAAGGGTGCATTGGTTCAGCTGAAAGGCATCTTTTTTTGCAACAGTCACATCCCTTCATTAGGACTGCATCGGAGATGGGTCTAGACTGCAGCTGCAGATGACATTCTGCACATTCCAGTGCACATCTGCATTTGAACTCCATTTGTAGGTCTCAAATTGGGTTGCGTCTACGATCTCATGTCACCCTACAGCATGAAATAGTATGCCTTTTCTCAAAGGGTCGCATCCCTTCGTGATGTGCATAGCGTATGTGTTGGAATTGCACCTGAAATACACTCGAATTTGGAGAAATTTAATTCTATCAGATTTTAGATTAACATTTCACTTGTAAACAAGCTCCAAATAAATTTTGTCTAAAAAATTAGATCTCATCGATCGATCATTTGACAAATCCAAATCCAAATCCGAAGCCGAAGCTAAGCTGAGCGAGCGACGATGATGATGGCACGAGGCATCATCTAATTCTTGCCTCTCTATCCATGTGGAGTTAGTGTTTCTCATTATAAATACTTTCAAGTTCTTTTCTCCCACTAATGTGGGAGAAATGAGTGAACTTTCTAATTTTAGAGTACACTTTGTAAATTAGTGTCTCCCTTCTCTCTACTTTTTTTTCTCCATTTTCCATTCACATACACTTTGAACTCAAGAACCCCCCACATGAATGGGGAATGTCTGTATTTTTAATAATTTACAGATAAGCATATGATCATTTAGCAAAGACTGATTGCATCTGGATAAGTAGGTTTCCCTTTGAACTTTCCGTAGTGAACCTGTATTGGATGCACTCGGTCATTGGTAGATTTGATATCCTTGAAACATCGAGCTTTAATATACATCTAGACAACACATGTCATACAAACAGCCTATTACTATTTATGGTTCTCATGGTTTTGTTCTTTTCAGCCATGAACACGTCCTGGTTTCATGAGAGCTTAGAGAATAGGCCTGTACTAACATTCTCTTTGAAACGGCTTCCACTTCGCCCTCACATAGGTGATTTCTAAACATTCAATCCTATAGATTAAACTATTTGGTCAAATCTTCCAAATTTAGATAATCATGAAAAGACTTTTCACTTTAAGTCTTATCCTTGTTTACTATATATTATCTACATCATGAGAATGGGTTGGGTAATTGAAAATGTTGAACCTGTCAGAGACAACTTTGTTTGATCTCTCTAAACCTACCTCTTGGGATCTCTAGTCTGCTAGGTAGAGTTACCTCTATGTTGACTTTTCCTAGGCCTTAAACCCATTCCCTTGGAGGCCTTTTGTAAGCGGATCTGACACATTATCCTTTGACTTCACATAGTCAACAGTGATAATTCTACTAGAGAGAAGTTCTCTAATGGTACTGTGTCTCCATCTTATGTGATGAGATTTATCATTGTACATCATGCTCCCTTCCCTACCTATTATCGCTTGGCTATCATAGTGTATACATACTGGTGCCACTGGTTTTCACCAATAAGGAATATCCTCCAAGAAATTTTTGAGCCATTCTTCTTCTTTACCATCTTTATCCAATGTGATAAATTTAGATTCCCTTATAAAGCAAGCAATACATGTCTCTTTGGATGATTTCCAAGAGACTGCTCCTCCACCGATAGTAAATACATATCCACTTTTGGATTTTACTTTGTTTGATCTGATTTGCATCACTATATCCTTCAAGTACAGCAGGATATTTATTATAATGGAAAGCATAGTCTTGAGTATATTTAAGATACCCCAAAACTCTTTTCATTGCATTACTCGTGTATCAACTCAACTTGCTAATAACGCATGCTATGTCTGGTCGTGTACAATTCATTATATACATTAAACATCCTAATACTCTTGAGTACTCCAATTGTGAGTTAATTTTAACTTCATTCTTTGGAAGTGAAAATCTCACATCCAAAGGAGTCTTGCAATACCGAATTCCATTTACTTGAATTTGTCAAGTACATTTGTGATATAATGAGACTGTGACAATGCCATCCATTGTGGAGTTCTATAGATTCTTATACCTAAGATCACATCCGTAACTCCAAGGTCTTTCATATCAAACTTGCTCTAGAGCATTCATTTCATTGCATTTATGTCAGAAATATCTCTACTGATGATCAACTTATGATCTGCATGTAAAAAAATAATGACTTGGTGATTTGGAGTGTCTTTAATATAAACACATTTATCACATTCATTTATCTTTAACCCGTTTGCTGACATAGTTTGGTCAAACTTTGCATGCCATTATTTAGGTGCTTGCTTTAGTCCATATAGTGAATTAATAAGTTTACACACCTTATTCTCTTTTCCCTGAACCACAAAACCCTCCTGTTCCATGTAAATTTCTTCCTCCAATTTTCCATTTAGGAATGTGGTTTTCACATCCATTTGATGGATTTCAAGACCATATACCGCCGCCTAGGTAATTAACATTCAGATCGATGTTATTCTTGTTACAGGGGAATATGTATCAAAGTAATTAAGACCTTCTTTTTGTTTGAAGCCTTTTACTACAAGTCTTGCCTTGTATTTGTCAATAGTTCCATCTATCATAATTTTCCTTTTGAAGATCTATTTAGAACCTAAAGGTTTATTTCCTGGAGGAAGATCAACCAATTCTCATGTATTAAGATTGAATCGATCTAACTATGGACTTCCTCTTTCCAAAAGGATGAGTCTAACGACGACATCAGTTCTTTAAATGTTTGAGGCTCATTTTCTAAGAGAAATGTTACAAAATCTGATCCAAACCAAGTTGACATTCTTTGACATGTACTACATCTTAGATTTTCTTCATTTTGTACATTCTCACTTGGTAAATTTCAAGGTCATTTAGATCCTCCACTAGATTATTCATGTCTATCTTTAGACAGGTAAATGTTTTCAAAGAATTCAGCATTATCTGATTCATTTACCATATTTCCTTTATATTCGGATGTTCGGATTTACGAACCAAAAACCAACATTCTTTACTACTTTTATCATATCCTATGATCACACAGTCCACCGTCTTAGGTCCTATTTTAACCCTTTTAGGCATAGGAATTCGGACCTTTGCTAGATACCCCCGCTCTTTGAAATATTTCTAGTTGGGTTTCTAACCTTTCCATTTTTCATAAGGAATTGATTGTGTCTTACTATGGGGTACTCTATTTAGTATACGGTTGACTTTAAGGATAGCCTCCCCCCACCAGTTTTGCAGTAAACCAAAAATTATAAGGCATTCATCATTTTCTTCAACTTTCATTTTTTTCTTTTCGCAATTCGATTAGATTAAGGTGAATACAGGGCTGTAGTTTCATGGACGATTCCATTCTCTACACATATTTGCACAAAGGTAGATTCATATTCTCCGCCCCTATCACTTCTTATCATTTTGATCTTTTTCTCTAACTAATTTTCAACTTCAGTTTTGTATTGCCTAAACACATCTATTGCTCCATCCTTACTGTTTAGCAAGTAGATGTAACAATATCTAGTGCAATCATCAATAATAGTTATAAAATACTTTTTCCCACCACTTGATGGTGTTGACTTCATATCACAAATGTCAGTGTGTTTTAAGTCTAAGGGATTGGAATTCCTTTCAACAGACTTATAAGGATGCTTTGCATACTTTAATTCCTCACACATTTGATAGTTTGATTTATTGCACTCAAAGTTTGGTAAAACTTTTAAGTTAATAAGTTTTCATAACGTTTTGTAACTAACATGGTCTAATATTCCATGCCACAAATCATATGACTCAAGAAAGTAAGAAGATTTTGAATTTTTATTGATTTCAACATTCATTACATTCATTTTATAAAGACCCTCGGTGAGATAACCTTTTTCTACATACACTTCTCCTTTGCTAATTAATATTTTTCCAGAAACGGTTACACATTTAAATCCGTTCTTGTCTAGAAGTGAAATAGAAATCAAGTTCCTACATAACTCTAGAATATACAAGACGTTGTTAAGTGTCAAGACCTTTCCTGAAGTAATTTTCAAGCACACTTTTCTTGTTCCTTCTAGCTTAGCAGTGGCAGAGTTAGCCATGTCGATCATTTCTTCTATTTGAGCCGGAGCGAATGACGAAAACAATCTTTGTTGGCACAAACAAGGAGGGTGGCACCAGAATCCATCGACCATTCATGATAATTCCCCACCAAATTGCATTCTGAATGCATAGCACACAGATCATCACATTTTTTATTGGACTCAATCATATTTGCTTGGTCCTTTTTCTTGCCTTTCTTAGGGGCACGACAATCTGTGGGCTTATGGCCAATCTTGCCACAGTTGAAGCACTTTCCCTTGAATTTTTTCTTGGGTTGATTGCTTCTATGTTCAACTTTCTTCCTTTTATTTGAATTGTTTTGGTCATCTTCTACAATATTTGCTCCATTAATTGTAGAATTCCATTTTGACCTTCTCTCGATAGCTTTATTATCCTCTTTAATATGTAGTCAGATAATAAGAACTTTGACAGTCATCTCTTTGTGTTTGTGCTTCAAGTACTTTTTGAAGTCTTTCCTCATAGGTGGTAGCGTTTCAATTATCGCTGCTACTTCAAATGCATCATTGATAATCAAACCTACAAAACAATTTATGTGAGTAATAAGAACATTTTCAATTTGTTAAACTAAGGTATTTTTCAAAGATAGATCGTGGATGATTACTTACTATTCCTGCACTTGAGAGACAACCGGTTTGCTATCTATCATTTTAAAGTCCAGGAAACTTGCAACAAAGAATTTCTTAATTCCCACATCCTCTGTCTTGTATTTTCGCTCTAGTTCCTCCACAATTCCTTCGATGTCTTAGTTTGACTATCAATATTATCAAGGTAGTCTTGGAGACCACTCAAGTTATAATTCCTGCAAAGGAAGTTCAAGTGTTTCCAAGACTCTACAATTATGAAACGCTCTTTGTCCGAGGTTCCCTTAGACACCTCAGGAGCATTCTCACTAGTGAACCTTTGAAGACATAGAGTGGTGAGGTAAAAGAACATCTTTTCCTACCATCTCTTGAAGTCAATGCCCGCAATTTTATGGGCTTCTCCGCAGGTGCCATAGGTTGCAGAGCATTTGCTCGACTTGTTGAGGAAATACTAGTTGCCCCCAAAGTCATAGGCGCATATTTCATTTGACTTTTGTTAGTCATTTTTCCTATCACCACAAGACAATACCTTTAGTATATTGAAATACTTATTAAAAATTTGAAACTACTTTAAACATTTCTCGTTTACAATTAACGATGAAGTTTTTATGACTTCCAAATGTCAACCAAGTGATCTTTAACTTGTGATGAAGATTTTATGTCTTATAATCACTAGTTAAGTTCAAACGAAGTAGAAAACTTAAAGCTTTAATCTCATAAACAAGCAATACAGATTCTGAGTTTATTCCTTAAGATTGTTATTTTATGGTGTTTCGGGTACAAGAATTTGTATAAATAAAACACCAACTTCAACACAAGTTCCTGTATAAACAAGAACACCTATGAATTTATTTAACACCTTCAACACAAGATTACTGATAATCTATTCAAGAAGTATGCTAATTTTTAGAAACAAGATGAAACAAAATTTGTAAGGCCAAGTCCCCCGACTTCATGGAGTGTCCTTAAGGAATAATTCCTCTCACTGTACCCAAGGTTATGGAATCTTCCTCCCAGGATAAAATGGCCTTCAATCCGAACAATAGCGGTACCTCAAATTGTTGGATTCAACAAACTCACTCAATAGCTTAATGATCACACAGAGTTTTTATTAATTACAAGAGAGTTTTTTCTACCAAAATTGATTACAATTCCTAAGAAAAATATCTGGTATTTATAGCCTTAAGTGTATCCTTTTAGAAAGGATACATTGGTTCAGTTGAAAGACACCTTTTTTTGCAATAGTCACATCCCTGCGTTGGGACTGCGCTGGAGATGCACCTGGACTGCGGCCGAAGATGACGTTCTACACATTCTACTGCGCAATCTGTGGTCGTATGTTACCCTACGGCGTAAAACAGTGTGCCTTTTCTCGAAGGGTCACATCCCTTCATGATGTGAATTGCATATGCATTGGAATTGCACTTGAAATGCACCCACATTTAGAGAAAATTAATTCCAAATCCAAAGCTGAAGCCAAAGTCAAAGCCAAAGCCGAGAAATGACGGCGACGGTGCGAGGCATCACCTAATTTTTGCCTCACTATCCATGTGGAGTTAATGTTTCTCATTATAAACACTTTCAAGTTCTCTTCTCCCACTAATGTAGGCGAAATGAGTGAACTTTCTGATTTGGGAGTACACTTTCTAAATTAGTGTCTCCCTTCTCCCCACCATTTTTCCTTTATTTTCCATTCATATACACTTTGAACCCAAAACCCTTTTCTATGAAGTTCAAGATCATTAACAACCATGTTACCTAATTCAAATGGAAGACATCGTAGACATTAATGTGTGTTGAAAAAATAAAACATTCACATGACTATAAATTCAGCAGTTCGTGCTAAAAGAAGCAACCAGGTTTTGATCAAACATCAACGTTTAGACGACAAAGAGACTTCAACACAGGTAATAAAATAACTGATGCTTAGATAAATCAAGAATGGATATATAGAAAGTTGTAACTGATATGATCTCACATCGACATTTGAAATAAACTACCATAAGATTTATTACCGATAGAGAGCAGAGTAGAGATGTGTGAAGTATTTCAATTAGAATACACCTTTTGCAAAGAAACTTTTTTAAGCCTAATGGAAGATATGGGGATTCTGTGACTTTCATAAACTTTTGTTTCCCAAATAAGCATAAAATAGTTTAAATAACCTATGGGAGGAAAACTTACTCTTTCATCTTACACGAGTATTATTTAAAAATGAATAGATAAGTCTTTCTCTGGCGAGGGCAAAACTTGTCTACTACCTGAACCTTACATTTCCAGGCTATAGTTTCTTTTGTGATGGCATTCACAAGAAGTTATTTATCCATTATGTTGGTCCCTGTTTTATTATGAGCCTCTGTAAGTTATGAGAACAGAAATAATATATTGGTAAGTAGTACTCTGCTTTGATTTTCAAGTAATTTATGAATTTATTTGGTGGTTAAACTCCAATTAGTTTTAGGTACTGCTAATCCTTTCATAGTAGTTAAAAAGCAAATTCTGGCAGAAATATTGACAAATGTGTTCAAGCCAATGGTTTCCCAACTAGATACCTAAGTGTGTTCTCTTTACGTGTTCTCTACTGATCTCTCATTTGTAAAAAGGTGTTGGTTACTGGTAATCTTGTTGGATTCTACAGGAAGCAAATTTTGTTCAAAACTTATACAACGATGGAAGGGTAATTGTGATTGTTCAAACCAGTGTTCTCCCCGAAGGCACTAACATTTCTATATGATTAACCATTTCAAACACAACAGAAGAGCTTTCTAATGGAGCTCTAAATAGTCAACAACAAATAAATGTAGACCTTACCACTTAAGCTGACACTGCTATGATTATATATAGGTCATATTATTTCTCATTTCCAGGGACATCTATTGAAGAACATAGCATGGTTTTGAAGATTCAGCATTTTATTATCCAACAAGAATTTTTCAATGCTTTTGAACTTCCTCAAGATTTGTAAATGTTTCCTTTCAGTGCATAGCGGTAAGCGTATAAAGAAACAAAGTTTACCTTCGAAGCAACACCACTACGGAGAGAAGCACCAGAATAGAAGGTGGACTATTCAATTTATTGGTGAAAATGTTTAACCCAAACTTCCTAACCTTTGCAAATTTTTGCTGAAATTATCAGATGTTAAACCATATACCATAGAAGCTTAGTAGAAGGCCTGAAATAACGGATAATAAAGTAAGCAACTTGTATAAGGAATCAAAAACAATAATATCCAGATCAAGGAAACAATAAAAATCACCACTGAAGATTAAATTATAGAATCACTCTCCTAAGCAGTTGAGAAATAGAGCAGAAATGTTGAAATACGGAAATATTCAAACAATGAAATAAAAAATAAAACATTTACGGAGGAGAACTAACACAAAAGCAGGAAACAACTCTACCCAGAAAGTGCGGGAAGCTACCAACGAACAAAACCATTAGATTATGATTTATTAAGAACGATAAGATTGAAATTAAGGAACCAACTTTGTTTTCCAGATTTACACGTGCAGCGGATGATTTTGGATTGTAACACGTATCACAGTTTTGCTGAAGAGATGTTGCTTCCCTTGGAAGTTGGCAGGACGACTGATGTATGAGCAGATGCTAACACATTTGAGGCTTTTAACTGAGAATAATTGCAAAGACTTAAGCAAATTTTGTCATTTTTGATGATTTTCTCTTTGATATTGCAATAAAAGTCAAGGTGCATGAAATATATAAAAGCTCCACAAAGAAAGATGATTTTTGGTGAAAGATGCAAGAAATTAAGTTCTGAAGATTTCTTTTGACGACTTGGTCTGATAAGCTATTGGATCTGTGATAAGCTATCAGACCATGTCATCACACATAGGTAGAGAACAAGAAAATTGAAGATTTTTAGATGATGACAAGTCTGATAACTTATCAGACTTATTATATGTCGTCACACAGGTTGTCAGACAGATGTAGACGACCTGACGACATTCTCTGATAACTTATCAAATTTGTGATAAGCTATCAGACATGTCGTTACCTAAAAGAAAAATTTTGAATTATTAATTTTGGATTTTTCTTAAGTCATGGATATAAATAGCAGATTTTATGGTTCATTGAGGGGCCGCATCATCTTGGACATCTTAAAATGGCTGGAACTCATTCCAAAGGCCAATTTACCTCTTTTTGGTCTCTTCACTTAGAATTCAAGTTTTAATTATTTGATTTAGTTGTGGGATATTCTTCTTGAATTTGGGAAGAGAATGAATTTTTGACTACATATTTTGTAAGGTTAATCACTTTGAATTATGCATTTAGTTATTGCTATCGCTTTCTATTTCATGTGGAACTAAAACCCACAACTAGGGTTGTGGCATCTATGATTATTCCTCCATGGATTTAATAGTTGATTAGGGGTTGAGGGATTGTGGGGACATTTTGTTAATTCCCTTGTTATGATAATTATTTATTGGTTGCAAACAATAAATCCCTCCTTATTTTGATTTACTCGAACTGAGAAATAAACTAAAGGTAGCAAATTATCAATGAGGATTTGGGAAGGTTAAGATCCCATCTAATGATTAATGCTATAACAAGATTGATGAACTTTAGATAAATCAGTATGAATAGAATGTTTCCCTAAGTTCGAGAGAATTAGGGAGTGCAACATCTAGGTAGGTTGAGAAACACTTAGATGGACTATCGAAACTGATAATCTGATGTTTCCCGCAAGTCATGAGAACCCAATGCTACAGTTAATATTTAATGGGGATTGATAATCATAGTGATCACAAACCTAGGTTTTCTTTATCATTGATTTGAACTATTGAAATTTTAATTTTTGTTTCATCATCACAAACCCCCATTTTATCTTTTTGTATTATTTGTTTGAATTTAACTTATATCTTTACTTTCAAATTAGTTTAATCGTCACCCACATTTTTCCCTGTGGATTAATCTTTGACTTCAAAGTTGGGTAAAAATATTGAAGACGGACGCCTTGCACTAAATTGACGTGTAAGTTGAGTGTTATCAAAAAATGACGCCGTTGCCGGGGAACAATTTGGCGTATTGAGTTGGTT
Organism: Capsicum annuum; assembly: GCF_002878395.1. Classification (NCBI taxonomy): domain Eukaryota; kingdom Viridiplantae; phylum Streptophyta; class Magnoliopsida; order Solanales; family Solanaceae; genus Capsicum; species Capsicum annuum. The sequence goes on from NC_061119.1 coordinate 28,064,821, forward strand.
TGAAATTTTAGTTTACTTGCTTGAATTCAAAATTGTAAATATTTGTTTAGTTTATTTTTTTTGTTTTCTTTTATTTTTATTTTTCTCACACCTTTCTTGAGATGTCAGACTGGATAGATATTTTTTTTTAGTGATGATTCTTTTGACGATTCTTATTATTATTGTGGGGGACCATATTATGAGGCTTCCTGTCTAGATTTACCTAGAAGTGAATGGACTGGACCTTTACAATATGATGCGGATACTGTCCTACTTACTGTAACTTGGTGTTTGGCTTGTGGTCAAAGTGATCACACTTAAGATATGTGTGCTGTCATGATTGAAGCGAACAAATTGAGGAAATGAATTTTAGAGAATCAAGAACAGCCGTGGGTAGATCTAAAGGTGTTACCACTCCCACCATGTTTACAATGGCTAAAAAAAGAAGAATATGAGGAGGACATTAGCCAATTTGAGGAGAAAACTCAAGAATCGCAACCACTTGATTGTCATCTTGATCTGGAGACTGACATTGAGAAGGTGAATAAAAGTGAGTATGTGGTAGATAGTGTAAATTTTGAAGTAGGATTGATTGGGCCTCATTCAAAGCACTTTTCTACATTATGTTTAGATGATATCTTGTCTGTGGAATTATTTAAAATAGTAGAAGAGTGTAAAGATGAGGAACAAGAATCCTATATTCTTGATTTTACATTACACAAGCAATATAAAAATACACCTCACTTTAAGGCCGAGTGGTTTACTACGTTCAATCCATTACTTGACTTCTTAATTTTTGTACCACCCCCTATGATCGAGGCAAGAAGATGGACTCTAAGTTGGGGTTGAAATTCATATCCTCAAGGTGGAGGAAAAAGCTAAGTTGGGTCATGCCACAACATTAAATCAGGCTCTTCTTGGGAGGCAACCCAAGTTATTTTATTATTTGTATTCGTATTATGTGATTGACATTATATGTTCACACCCATGGTTCCACAAGTATGTTTCTAACTCTCTTGTTTTGGTTTGATGCATTGGGGACATTGCATGATTTTAAGTTGAGGGTGGAGCTACTTGTGGGTGTTGATGTCCTCCTGGGGTTTTTGTTGCTGTGCCTCTTTTCCCCGGAGTCTTGTTCCTAGTAGAGTGGGCATTTTTAGGCGTATTGTGTTTGTTTATGATGTGTTGTGGTTAATTCGGGGGAAAAATAAGTATCTAGAATAGTTGGCATATTTTTGTTGATGTTTCTTGAAATGATAAATACCTTTCTAGTTGTCTGTTTGGCAATTATGTGATATGCATCTATGTGTGATTACTGTGAATCTTTTTATGGTATTAGTACTAGGGATAATCACTGCTAACAATTGCATAAATTGAATGGATAGTAGCTTGTGATGTACCTTTGTTTCATATGTGTGTGAGATACTACCTAGTTCCCATTCTGTGTTAAAGCCAGAACTTGCCCGGTTGGTCTTGCCTTGGTTGTAGGATAACGGTTAGGAAAGGATCATAGGTCATAGTTAATATTAGTCCACTTTTAGCCTAAATGACTTTCCATGTGTGAATAATATCCTCCTATTTTTTTACTATACCTATCACCTTCCCATTTATATCACAATGAATCTCTTTTGGCCCAGGTCCTCCTTGGATATTATGCAATTTGACTTAGGAAAATAGCCTAAGTTGAGGATAAATATCATAGGGGTTCGTGATGTAAAGTGAGTATGAAGAAGGGTAATAAAAAAACATGTATGCAAGGCTGGGTGTGGTAGAAAAAGAATGAGAAAAGAAAAGTTGTGAAAAAGAGAAAATGAATGACTAAATGACCACACCCATCCTGAATTTTCTTAATCAAGAAAGGGAGAAATAAGGTAAAGGTTGATAAGTGAGACCCCAAAATTAGTGTAGTGCCAAGGAGGCTTAGTTACCTTAATTATCCTTGTGTATCATACTAGCCCCAAGCCTACATTACAAGCTAAAGAAAAGTCCTATAGTGATCCTAACTTAACTATCTGAAAGCTTCGGTAATGAAAATAAGGGCAAGATTATGGTATTTGGCATACGTTGACTGAAACTTCTTTCTGAGAGCGAATGTCTCTTGACCATCCCCTCGTTGACATACTTGATTTAATATATGAGTGAAGAGGGACTTTTTGGTTTTAAGGGCACATTGATTGCATTGCTAGCTGCTTACATGTTTGGTTAGTGTAATTTGTATATATGCATGGTTATTGTTTCTAATTTGATGTCATGTCCTGATTTCCTTGAGTCACATTATTGATCTTTATTGGTATACACAGTTGGGTTTAAAGTGATTGAAAATGGAGAGGGTAATGTGTTTTGAGCTAAACTTGATAATCAACTGTCATATGTATCTTATGTGTCTCTTGGTTAAGCATCGTAGTATGATGTTTTAGTTGCTTGAGGACAAGCAATTGTTTTAAGTTGAGGGTGTTGGTGTGTGAGCAGATGCTAACACATTTGAGGCTTTTAACTGAGAATAATTTCAAATTCTTAAGCAACTTTGTCGTTTTTGATGGTTTTCTCTTTGATATTGCAGTAAAAGTCAAGATGCATGAAAATACATGAAAGCTCCATCAAGAAGGATGATTTTTGGTGAAAGATGCAAAAAATTTAGTTTTGAAGATTTCTTCTGACGACTTGGTCTGATAAGCTATCAGATCTGTGATAAGCTATCAGACCATGTCGTCACACATAGGTAGAGAACAAGAAAATTAAAGATTTTTTGACGACATATCCTGATAAGTTCTTAGATCTCTGATAAGCCGTCAGGCATGTTATCACTCAGAAGTAGAAGGCAGAAATTAGAAGCAAGGTCTGACGACTAGTCTAATAACTTATCCGACTTATGATAAGTCTTCACATAGGTCGTTATACAGATGAAGAGGACCTGACGTCATTCTCTGATAACTTATCAGACAGATGAAAAGGACCTGGCGTCATTCTCTGATAACTTATCAGATTTGTGATAAGTTATCTGACATGTCGTCACCCAAAAGAATTTTGGATTTTTCATAAGTCATAGATATAAATAGCAGCTTTTAGGGTTCATTGAGGGGCTGCATTATCTTGGACATCTTGAAACGGCTAAAACTTATTCCAAAGGCCAGTTTACCTCTTTTTGGTCTCTTAACTTCGAATTCAATTTTAAATTCTTTAATTTAGTTGTGGGATATTCTTCTTGAATTTGGGAAGAGAATCAATTTCTGACTATCTTTTGTAAGGTTAATCACTTTGAATTATGAATTCAGTTATTGCTATCTTTTTCTATTTCATGTGGAACTAAAACCCACAACTAGGGTTGTAGGATCTATGATTATTCCTCCATGGATTTAATAGTTGACTAGAGTTTGAGTGATTGTAGGGACATCTTGATAATTCCTTTGTTATGATTGTTATTTATTGGTTGCAAACAAAAAATCCCGCCCTATGTTGATTTGCTCGAACTGAGAAATAAATTAAAGGTAGTGAATTATCAATGAGGATTTGGGAAGTTTAAGCTCCCATCTACTGATTAATGCTGTAACAAGATTGATGAACTTTAGATAAATCAGTATGAATAGAATGTTTCCCTAAGTTCGAGAGAATTAGGGAGTGCAACATCTAGGTAGGTGGAGAAACACTTAGATGGACTATCGAAACTGATAATCTAGTGTTTCCCACAGGTCATGAGAACCCAATGCTATAATTATTATTTAATACGGATCGATAATCATAGTGATCACAACCATAGTTTTTCTTTATCATTGATTTGAACTATTGAAACATTAATTTTTGTTTGATCATCAAAAACCCCCATTTTATCTTTTCATATCATTTGTTTGAATTCAACTTATAGCTTTAGTTTCAAATTAGTTTTATCGCCACTCACATTATTCCCTGTGGATTTGACCCCGACACCAAAGTTGGGTAATTATATTAACGACGATCGCCTTGCACTAAATTGACGTGTAAGTTGAGCATTATCAAATAATGATTATACTTATATCAGACATCACATATTTAATGCGGGTGACCAGGTAGTATAGTGGTAAGTATTCCCGCTTGTCACATGGGTGACCCGAGTTCAATCCCCAGCAACGATGCCATTATTTGATAGCACTCAACTTGTACGTCAATTTAGTTGTAATGACCCGATTTGTTGAACCGGAATGCCACACGGTGCTCATGACCCCGAGGGACCACAAGTTAACCTATGACTGATATCTGTACCTGTATACTGCATAAGATAACATAATAATACAGAAATATATACTGAAAGGCCATAAGGTTTGATCATGAACAAAACTGAATAACGTAATATCTGTGTGGGGTAATAGAATACCCAAAACAAATCCAAAGTCTAAAACATGATAGACTGTATCTAGCCTGCATCTAGAATAAAAGCCTCTACTGTCTGAATAATCTAAGTAAGGAGTTGATGGGACATGTCCCCAACTAACTCCAACTAATAAGCTAATCAATCAGATACTAGAAAATCATTATTTCCCTAAAGGATGAGGAATCACTTCTACTCTGTCTGCCAAATCTAAAATCTACTGCTGATATGGAACTCGTGTCTCTGAACCTATGGTGTAACATAAAAAGAAAGCACCATAGCGCAAATGCGTCAGTACATATGTACCGAGTATACATGTGAGGTAGGCTATATGCAAGGGTTTGCATGCATGGTCAATACTAACTGACTGTCTAACATAAATGTGAGATTGCATACATAAATAAGTAACTGTAACTGACACCGTGATAACATGATACTGATACCATGGTAGCATGAATACTGAGTCTAGATACTGATAACATGACATAACTAATAACATGAATGACTGTATCTGAATATTATTGATAACATGGGTGACTGTGTTTGACAGTCCTGAATCTGATGGAACTATTTAAGTTTTGTACTGTAACTGACAGTCCTGAAATCTGAAGAACTATCTGAGTTTTTTACTAAGATTGATTGACTGTATCTGAAAGTCCTAATTCTATAACATGAAACTGTAGGAAGTAGTATCTAACTGATATGCCCCAAAGGTGCTATGATAGCTGAGCTGGGGTTCAATCTATGCCATGATTGGAAGAACGTAAATACCGTGCCACTAGTAAGGACAACATGTGAGTAACCCTCATATAATAGGTAACTCTAGAGAGAATGGTGGGAACCCTCACATGCAATGTTAAGCCACCTCATCTACCCTCTTATAATAGGCTACGATGTCTCAACCTATACTGGCTACATAGTTATGGAACGTAAGGATAGCTTCTAAGAATCACACCCTCGTATAACAGGTGAATCCCCATGCTTGGGTTCATTCGGTGCTAATTCCTACTCCCATATGAATGGACACTGAACATGATTTACTGAACTGAACTGAGCATCGACTGAACTACTGAATTTCCATGGCTGACAGAAATACTACTGATATCTGAAAACTGATTAAGTCATGAGATCATGGAGATTTTTCTTGAGTCATAAGACTATCTAAAGTCTAAGAGTTCATAGCTTGACTGAGAGTATCATGAAAATATGACATAGATCTAAGCACACAATTAATATTTCGGGTACAAGTACCCCCAGAACTCGATATAAGGAAACTCATATAGCATGATTTACTTGAAGACTTGACTAATATCACAATACATACTACATTCATAGGAGCCTTTCATCAAACATGTAATAGGCATAAACTAGTACATATATGGGGATTTCATGATATCATGCTAGTTAGACAATGTTCCTTCATCTAGGCATTTAATCAAACATATTGTACGCAAAGTACTTGTAAAGCACATTATACAACAATTAAACATCATGCTTCAATTCCAATTCCATCATACAAGGTTTTAGTCATGATATTTCGTAACTCTTTATCTATACTAATCAACCCACATGGAATAGAAATCTATTCCTCATTTATCAACCTGAAAGATAACATACAAAGCATGAAAACGTGAAGAAAATCCATAACTTGTAGTTAAAAAAGATTCTTGGACTTCATGGATGAAAGGAGTCCATAAATGAACACTATGCATACCTTAGATCGTGATTTCGTAAATATTGATGGTCAAACCTTCCTAAATTTGAATCCCTAATAGAAACCCTAATTTGTTCTTGAGATAAACTTGAGAAAAACTAATATATTTTGGGTAAAAAGTGGCTGAATCACGTGTTAAAGGGATTATATAGGGGTAAAAAGTTGACAATTTTAACCCTGGACACGTCATTACATTTTTAGTAAAATTTCCCTAGTTGGGCCTTTGGTGCAACACGACTTTATCGCACCGAGTCACTGGAAATTGACAATTGGGAAATTTCATAGAGGCGGGATGGGAGCTATTGTGTGGCCACCTTGTCTGCGACCTGGAAGTTTGGCGCGATGCACCAGTATCACAGAGAAACACTAGAATTTAACAATTTCCATTTGAGGTATCTCCGCGGCGTACTGAAGGATCAGGTCAAACACTGTCTCACTAAAAAGGCTCTAACTCTTCGCTCGAGTGTCGAATTTGGGAGAATTATATATCGATGGACAACTTATTCAATTTCCCACGTGAAAATTATTGAAATACTACGTGTATAAGAAAGAATTATTATTTCAAAGCAAGTTCTAACATCCTTGAGATGATTTTCAAGCTAAGAAAATGCATAGGTATTACAATATCTCCCCCTTAAGAACATTCATCCTCGAATGAGATTGATTGAGAGGGGAAACAATAAACTGAACATGAATAACTGGAACATGATGTCATGATGGACGTGACTAACAAGCTGAACATAACATATTAAACATGCATATCTGATGCATGAGTAACCGATTTATAAATGCATAACTACAAGTTCTGAAAAACTAAGTTTTCTCACAATGAGAATGCATGTTTGATGCATAACTATATAACTGATCTGATATATGAATTCATGACTGAATATGCGGTGTTACTTTATACAAAGCTTATCATGGAAACATGAGCATGAGATGGAATACTAAGTTAGTGATGCACACTAATCATAAAACTGAGTAATCTTAAGGAAAACTATTACCTTGAGCTTGATTTTAGTCAGCGGGGAAAAGGTGAGGGTACTTGGTACGCATTTCTTCTTCTGCTTCCCAATTTGCTCCCTCTACTAACTAATTTCACTACAGAACTTTAACTAGAGGGACTTCTTTGTTCCTCAATCTATGGGTCTGATAGTCTAGGATTTCAACTGGAATCTCTTCATAAAAGAGGCTGTTCTGAACATCTATGCTCTGAATAGGGACTACGACTGATGGGTCACCAATACACTTCTTGAGCAAAGAGACATGGAAGACTCAATGAACTGAGGTTAGATATGAAGGCAATTTTAGCTCATCAGCTACCTTGCCAAATTGACTGAGAATCTTGAAGGGACCGACATATCGGGGACTGAGTTTTCCATTCTTGCCAAATCTCTTCACTCTCTTCATAGGAGAGATCTTGAGGTAGATATAATCACTAATCTTGAACTTGAGATTTTTTCTATGCACATCTGTATATGACTTCTGTCGGCTCTGAGCAGCCTAGAGTCTTTCTTTGTCAATTGGACTTTCTCTAAGGCATCAACAACTAAGTCAGGCCTTATGATTGAGGCCTCACTAACTTCAAACCAACCAATTGGAGATCTAAATCTCCTACCATAGAGAGCTTCGAATGGAGCCATCTGAATACTGGAATGATAGCTATTGTTGTATACAAACTCAATCAAAGACAAGTGGTCATCCCAACTACCTTTGAAATCAAATGCACATGCCCTTAGCATATCTTCTAGAGTCTGAATAGTCCTTCTTGCTTGACCATCTGTCTGAGGATGAAAGGCTATACTGAGATAAACTTGGGGTACCAAGATCATTTTGGAATGGTTTCAAAAAATGAGAGGTAAACTGGGTACCTCTGTCTAAGATAATAGACAATGAAACACCATGCAGTCTGACCAGCTCCTTAATGTAGAGCTTGGTGTAATCCTCGGCTAAATAAGAGGTATGAACTGGAAGGAAAAAAGTTGATTTGGTCATTCTATCTACAATGACCCAGACTGAATCATAATGACGATGAGTTCAAGGCAAACCCATCACGAAGTCCCTGTTCAAAACTTCCCACTTCTAAGTAGGTATACTGAACTCTTGCATAGGACCACTAGGCTTTGGATGCTCTATCTTAACTTGCTGATATATAGAGCACTTAGCCACAAACTCTGCAACATCTCTTTTCATCCCAATCCACCAATAGAGTAATCCGCACCTTGAACTTTTGCAAGAATTCGCTACCTAAGTCTTCTATGTCTGGAACACAGAGACGACCCTAACAACGAAAAACATCATCTCCCCCTTAGGAGAAAACCTCTATTTTATGATTCTGAAATGACTCTTTTAGTAATTATTTCTCAATTCAGTTTCAGTATTTGTAATCAATATTATATGTAAAATCAGAGCTGTGTTCACTATGAGTGTTGGTATTTGATAGAAACTAGTAATGGTTCAAGATTCTTGTGGTAGGTAGCTACAACAGATTATCCTTGTTGAAGTAATGTTTAAATGTTTCTCAACCTATTTAGACTTTTAATTACCTAATTCTTTCGAACTTAGGGAATTTATATTTCATAACAAGATGTTGTCTCAAGTTTATTAACCTTGTTATAGTGTTAATTATTAAATGAAAGTTTGATGCTTTCAAGTCCCTGTTGATAATTCACTTCCTACTAGGGTTGATTTCTTATTTCAAGCAAATCACTAGTAGGCATGACCTATCATTTGCAACCAATAGACAATATGTAAAACAGAGGAATTACCAAGGAGTGCCTACTGCCTTTAGAATCTTGAACACCTAGTTACTTTACAAAACCAAACCCATAGATCCCACAACTCGGGTTAAAGGAATTAGCTACTCATGATGTAAAAAGCGACAAGACAATTTTTATTCACAATTCGATAAATGATATCTTATAGAATAACAAATATCAAAAAGTGTTTCTCAGATGAGATCGCAGTAGAAATCCCAAGAAAATTATGATAACAATCTCTCAGAAGTTAATTGTAAAGCTACAGAGAAAACTAAAGATAAAATTATGTAAGTACGTGTTCAAGATGAATGTCCCCCAATAAAAACTAAGAAATTTCCCTTAAATACCAAGAGCTAAATTTGGAATCAAATAATAGAATACAACTTTTTCTCGCATAGCTGACGACGAAGTGTGACGCCTTATCAGGAGTACTATAACTTATCAGACATTGTTGTCAACTCCTCCTCCAAGTTTGATGATTTCTGTCTTAGGCTGACGGCGACACTCTGATAGCTTATGAGGAGTCTGACGATTTATCAGAAATGTCGTCATCTCCTCTTCTACTTTCAGGATCTCTGCCTTAGGCTGACGACATTCTTGACGGCTTATCAGACACCTGAAAACTTATCAGGGGATGTCGTCATGCTTCTTCTCCAACTTTCTCACATTTTCTACAGCTGACGATGACTCTGATAACTTATCACAAATTTGATGACTTATCAAACAAGTTGTCAACGACACTTTCATGGCTACTTATTCTGAATTTACCTCTTTTGCTCTTATTGTCTTTGGTTTTCTTGCATCTTGACTTTCTTGAATTATCAAAGAGAGATAATAAAAAACAACAAAAGTTTCTTAAGAATTTACAATTATTTCTAGTTAAAAGCCTCATGTGTGTTAGCATTAGCTCACACATCACTCAACAGATTAAGGCAGAAAAAGCTAAGAAGAGAGAGAGTGAATAAGAAAGCCAGAACAAGTAGTTTTTGTTTTTCTCAGCCAGGGTCACTGGATGTTAACTTTTCTAAGCATCGTCTAAAGTTTTCTGTCCCAGCTCCATCCTTAGCTAGTGTACTAGTACCAAAGTTCAGGGATGGCAATCTTGATGGGGCACCCAGCTCTAAAGCCTAGGGTAGTGTAAGAAGTGAGTGTACCTATTTGCTTTGTCAAGAATATGGTAAGAACCACCTACGTTCATGCGGAGTAGGAAGTAAGGCATGTTTTGGTTGTGGTAAACCAGGCCACACGTTGCTAGACTATAGAGTTTTGGCTCAGAGGGGTAAAGATTTGCGTCAACAGGGAGCCACTTCCAGTACCACTAGTAGCCACAGAATAGATTTTATGCACTCCAGACCCATCATGTTCCAGAAAGTTTCCCTAACATAGATTCGGGTATTTTATAAGTCCTTCATCTTCTTGATAGGCTTTTTAGATCTCTTGGTCCCATTTAAGCTTAAGTTTTCAGCATGAGTTCGTTAGTAAAGCTAGAAATTTAGTGTAGCAGTTAGACAATTAAATTAGTGTAGTTTGTTTTTCCTATCTTTCCATCTAGACATATTATCAGAATATCTCAAGAGTGTAGCTATTACAATATAGAGAATCCAAGTTTTTGCGAGTTCAACTTAGTTCATGAGTCGTGCATTAGGTTCAGATCTTAGGTGGTCAGTCATGATCAACCTGATAGGTGCCTTATGCATCGCCATAGTTTTCCTCAAGGGTCTCAGTGAAGTAAGCCTTCTTTGAGAGACATAGTGTCCTAAGGGGGAGATACCCTATGATTCCCCGATGCTTTCATGACCTTTAACCCATTCAATTTCATGCTCAGATTTTTCCTTACAAACTTAATATCAGTTATAATTGCATACTCAGTCATGCTTTCATGAGAATCTACTCCGTCAGATATCCATGCATAAGATATGCATATTCAGTATGAGATTTTAGAATATCAGTAGTTCCAGTCATATAGTCATGTTTCAGATGTTCACTTCCCTTAAGTAAGTTCAGTCTATTAGTAATATCAGCCTAGTTAGTACCATTTGAGGATGACTGTTCCAAGGGGGAGATATTGTAAGACCCTGCAAATTTTTCTTGTTGTTAAAACTCTTTAAAGCATGTCAAGAAAAGCTTCCCACTTAGAAAATTTGGCTGGGTATTGGAACTTCTTCATTTTTATAAGCCTTCAAAATTTGATGATTTATTTCATGACCTTCCTGACCTTCGGTAGTTGAGATTTTAGAAAATTTATGATCCAGAATGTCAATAGGTGTTCCCGGATAAGTTTTGAATTTTTTGAACCTTATTTAAACCATGTTTGGGGTCTCATTAGTTGACATTATTGCAGGCTGCCAAAGTCAAAAGTACTGACGCTCGATATGATCATGATGCGATATGTTAGGTATCTCATCAATGCCATTGACGCGCTGCGTCGATACCTAGTTTTCCAGTTATTAAAATAATCGCAACCCCAGGGTTGTTTTAGTCTTTTCCCCATTTTTATACAACCTTAAAACACGTGATTCATCCGTATTTCACCCAAACTATAGTGGTTTCTCTCAATTTCTTTTATGATTAAATTTAGGGTTTCCAATTGAAGATCCAAATACAAGAAAATTCCACCATCAATCTTCATAAAATCAAGACCTAAGGTATGTTAGATGTTGATTCTTGGGTTCCTTCTAGTCAAAAAGTTCAAGAATCATTTTTCTAAATTCTAAGATTATGTATTTATGAGTTTTCATGATTCATGTGAATTGAAATTAAAGTTCATGATGTTATTGAGTTTTAATTCATGTTTTGTTTACAAAGTTCCAAGCTCTAATCCTAGAATGGGATATTTATGTGATGTTCATGATAAACCCCTTCAAGATGCATGTTGATTTATGTAATCATGTTAATTAGGTGTATTGAATAAAGTATGCTTTGATTTATGTAATCATGTTAATTAGGTGTATTGAATAAAGTATGCTCCCCATATGTTTGATAAAATGTTTATGTGAAGGAAATAAAGTCATTATAGCATGTGGACAAGAAATCCTCAATTTTGTATAAGTTAATGCATGCCAAGTGTTTGTTGAAAGGCCTTAGTGAATGAATTATTATATGTTGCATGCATTCCTACTCATGTGCATTCCTTATTGAATGAATTATAGATAATAGTATGCACTCCTTATACATTTACATGTTTAAGACTTCCAAGTGCTTGAAGATTTGCCTCATTGATTGTGTGGTGAATGAAAGCCTATTTCCATGTTATGTATGAGTTGTCCTATCTTGTATTATTTATGTTATCGAGTCCTTGGGGTATTTATACACAACAAATTAGATACTTTTCTAGAGCCAGTATCAGTTTCATAATAATCTAATTCATGCCATGATTAGTAGTACTCTCAATCAGTTACAAAACTAAGTAGTTCTTAGATAGTTACCGAACTTAGAAAATCTCAGTAATCTCAGTATAAGTAGCATTCCAGTTTCAGTTTAGTAATTGATTCAGAACTCAGTAATATTCTTTTAGTCAATGGAACTAAGTGAATTCAGTTTAGCTCAGTCAAATAAGTACAATCAGTTACACTCCAGTCAAGCCTAGTACGAATTAGTATTCAGTGCAGTGTCTTTAAGCTTGGAGTATGATTCAGCACTGAGCGAACCTAGGGATGTGGACTCACCCACTAGATAGGACTGAGATCCCTAAAAGTAATCCCTAAGTTCCAAAACAATGTATCCAGCGTAGGTATGAGATATCACCCATTAGATAGGACTGACATACTCTAGTACCACCTGCTAGGTCAGGACTGGTCTCAAGGGTTACCCACTAGTTAGGACTGACCCCAAAGTAGTTGTCTCTACCCATGGCACGATACTGATACCCTTTTAGCTGGGGTTACAGGTTGGACCCTACCAGTTTAGAATTACAGCATGTCGGTTAGATGACTATCTCTCACAATTTCAGCTTCAGAATCAGTCTCAGTAAAAAAAAACTCAGCTTAGTAGCATAGATTCAGGACTATTAGATATAGTCACTTATTAGTATTATCAATGGATTTAGAGACCACCCACTAGATAGGACTGATCTTAGATTTAGTTAAGAAGTATCAATATCAGTACTAACAGATTCAGAGATCACCCGTTAGATAGGATTGATCTCAAATAAAGTCAGTTAGTATCAAGTACCATTAGATTCATAAATCATCTAGGACTGATCTCAGATTTAGTTAATTGTAATGCCTTGAGTTCTGAACCCCAAACATTACAAGGTGCTTATTATTCTGAAGGAACATAAGTGCAAAACCCTGTAAAGTTCCCTCATACTCATTTTATCAAAATCTGACATCAGGAGAGAAAGATATGGCTGAATTACAGAAAGAAGTCTGAACTACCTAGGTGCGAGGTAGTGGTCCGATAAACCATCAAGCTAGAGATAGATCATCGCCTAAACCATTGAAGAGGAGGCAGTGAGACCTCATTCTAGTTAGGCGCGATGGTAAGGTCGATGGATTGTCGATCCAGAGATAGACCATCAACCCAGCCATCGTAGGCAAAGAACAAAGTCCAAATCTGGCCGAGGTGCGTTGGTCAGGACCGATGAATCATCAACCCAGTGATGGACCATCGTACCCACCATTGCATATTTTGTTCAGTGATTTTAAGTCATTTTTAAAAGGGACTTTTTGGTCTTTTTCCACCTTTTTACACCTTAATATACCGAAATGAACTAGATGACTTTAGTTCATCCAAAAACACCTCAAAGCTAGGTTTTCTTCATCAACAACAAACCCATATTCCTTCTCTAAGAAATTCAGGAACTGACCATAATTTCTATAAATTGAGTTAGGATTCCAAGTTCCCTAGTCAAAGGCTTCAAGAACCCTCCCTAAGAGTTCAAAAAAGAGTTTCAAGTAAGCTTGTTCATCTAATTTTACAATCTAAGGTATGTGGGGTTTGAACAAGGGTAATCTTTTCACCCTTGTACCCAAAGACTTATTTTAAATTACAAGTTTTCTGCAATTTATGAGATTTTACAAGAAATTGAGTTAGAGGTTTTCATACATTATCATTCGTTGCATGGTTTTGGTACTTCCGATGAATTAAAAGTCAAATAGCATGATTTTGTGTATGTTTCTATGCTTAGTTATGAGACTTACAGATTTCAAGATAACTTATGAGTAATTTCATTCTTAAGCTTGATTTTTGAGATGTTTACTTGAGATTTACTGTTTGGGTCAATAGACCCCCAATTTAAGATTTAATATTCATGACTATTTGGGTCATGAGTACCTCATAACTAAGCTATTTTCAGATTTTAGTTAAAGATTTGACCCCTTGGGCATAAGCTAAGATGGGAATCCACATTTGATTATGATTTAAAGAAAAGAGGAATATATTTTGGTCTTCATTATAAACCCTTAAGTTATTTTGAGGTGACTTTCCTAAAAGTTTTGAGCTGTGTATGGAAGTAGTATTTCACCCTGAGTTGGGTATGATTCCAAGGTTTCATGCCTCAGAACTATGTGCCACCATAGGTTTGAGATATATGGGCCTGAGGCCAAGATAGTGATCACTAAAGTTAAGGTTCTACTCCGATGCAAAGATAGAACAGCTCTCCCCAACGTGAGCAAGATGTTGGACTCCATATAGCTCACATGGTTTATGTCGGTTAAGAGAAACTCCTGAGTCTAAAAGAGTTCCAGAGTTCCCAAGTGTTAAAAGTTCCTAAAAGTTCTAAGTCCTTAAGTTTTAAAGAAGTTTTACTCCCCAAAATATAAAAGCATGAGTTTGAAAGTATTGTTTAAAGCTTCATTTAGCCTTCAAGTACTGAGAATAAGAGGAGAGTATACACTTTAAAGCTAAGTATAATGACTCACGAGATTTGTGTTACATGTTTCCCTATTTATGATTTATGAGTTTTATATTTTAGACATATTCAAGTTATGTGAGTCATTCCAATTTGCATGTATTATTTTAGTAAAGATTATTGATATTGTTTTATGTAAATTCATACACCCCCATATACTTAGTACATTCCAAAGTGCTAATCAACGTATAAGCCTGTGTGCTCATTGTCTCATAATGTAGGTTTAGGTTCTCAGCCTCAACAGTGACCATGATTCCCAAGTACCTTTGTCTATATTCCACAGTTGGTGAGTCCTCATAGTTTGAGGACCTATATTTGTTGCTTTCTCGTTTTCACAGTGTGTTGAGTTTTACTTTCAGGTCATAGTGAGTCAGTTGGGGGTTTGTCCCAATGGCTCTCCAGTTTGAGTAGTAGAGCATTTGTCAGACTAGATTGTCAGTTGAAGTTGTGTTCCAGATTATTAGCATTTTCTCTATTCAGACATTATTTCTAGTTATTTCAAATTATAGTAGACCCAATAAAGTATCACTATTTAGCTTATTTATCTTAAAGCAAGTGTTAGAAGTAGTAACAGGCTCAAAGGGTTATCTTAGGGATACTTGTATCCTTAAGCACTGTATGACATCTCAGGATGAGATTTCTATGTGTTACAATAAGCAAAGCCTTTTTTGTGTACCTTTAACTAAGCACTGCATAATTTACTATAAAGATATGGAAAACAACTGGCAAAAACTTTCCATAAGGTTTAAAAACTAAAATACAACTAGATAAAGTATGAAAACTACTAAAGAACCTGTCTGAACATCTAGTCTGAAAGCCTCTAAACTGTCTGAATAAGGAGTTGATGGGAAAATCCCCTTATTAACTCCGTAAACTAAAATACTGAATCTAGAAATAAAATGAAATAATAGAACACACTTAAATAAAGAGGACTCACTGCTAAGTCTACTGCTGCTGGCTGAATCTAAACTGCTAAGGGTGCTCTAGATCTCGTGCTTCTGAACCTATGGTATAAAACATCATAGCACAGAAAAATATACGTCAGTACATAAGAATGTACTGGTATGCGAGATGAGGTAAGGTTAAAATGCAAAGGCTCATATGCATGGGCTATATAGCTGAACTGAGTTCTAATACTGAGATTGAATCTAAAAGTAAGACTATGGGAGGTATTTATCTAACTGACATGTCCCAAATCTTAACTAATGCGGTCCAACCTGTAACCCCAACTAGAAGGGTTTCAGAAATGTGCCACGGGTAAAGACACTTCTATGGTCAACCCTGTCTAACGGGTGATCTTAAATAGGAAATGAAGCCTAATCTAACGAGTGAATTATGGGAGGTATCCAAGCATTAATATAATGTGTGAATCCTCCTCCTACGCTGGCTATTTAGTTCTAGAGGATAGGGACTGCTACTAATGACTCTACCTCTCTAATGGGGGAGCTGTCATCCCTGCCCTCGCTCGGTGCTGAATCCTACTCCTAATTGAATAGACTTTGAACTATTCTTAGACTGTACTAGACTGAGCTAAATTTGTTATTGATTATGTTACTTGGTTGATCTAACTGAGTTCATTGGATTCTATTGACTGACGGAATACTACTAAATTCTGTTAACTGGCTGAATGCTACTGAGTTCTAAATTAATTACTTGAATACTATTGAGGTCTGAACCACATACTAAACTAGAATAGACTAATACCGAGATTACTGAGTCTTTCTAAGTCCTGTGACTGATTGAGTTCTACTAATCGAGACTTGATTAATAGTATCTTGAAAACTGACTTCGACTCTAGACAATCAGCAAAATTGTTGGGTATTAAATACCCTCTATGACTCGATAACATAAAAGTGAAGCATAACAATTCTTGAAAAACATGACAATAGTCTATCATTCACAATAAAATCAATGAAGTATCTCTTCAAGTATTTGAAAGTCATAAAATTGTAGATGTATAGGCATGCATGTTAATGTCTCATAATTCATTCACAAAAGCCTTTCAACAAACTCTTAGCATAAATTAACTTGTACACAAATGGAGATTTCATATTAACATGCTATAATGACACTACTTCATTCACATAGTCATTTAGTCAAACATATGGGGAGCATGCTTTGGTTATACACCAAACAATACATCTAAATAACATAGCTACATCAATCAACATGTAATTTGAAGGGTTTATCATGAATATATTACAAATCATCATATACTAGGATCAAAACATTCAACTTGTAATGTAAAACATGAATTATAACCCAATAATAACATAGACATAAACTTCAATTCAATCATAATCATGGAAATCATAAATACACAATCTTTATAATTCAAAAAGGATTCTGAGCTTCATGGCTGGAAGGAACCCATGAATCAACATCTAACATACCTCAAAAGCTTGAATCTTGATATAGGTTAACTTTTCTTGAAGGTTCTTGCATGGTGATATTTTGATTCTTTAGTTTTCCTGAAGAAGTGTCTGAATCTTGTTCTTGGGTTTTGATATTGAAAGAAACTCTAATTTTGATGTTATGGATGAATGAGGAGCTATTTGCTTTGATTTGATGTAATTAGGGATTAAAAAGGCTGGATGAATACCTACAAAGCCCTTTAAAACATTATTTCAGTGTTGTTTCAAACAAAGTTGATAGTCTAGGAGATAAACCATCACTCTGGTGACTGACCGTCTTTCCAATCGTTAGTTTTGGGCCAGAAAATGGCCTTACTATTTACTCCAATACCAAATTTTGGCAAAATTGGTATCGTTGCAAAGCTAATTCAATTATCTATCTGTTGGTGGGTTATGAGCTCAAAAATTTGAAGTATGACAAAAGATATGCTCGTTTGAAATTGACTACTATAATATCCTTCTCAAGAATTCAATCGCTAACGGATTTTTTGATTCGTCTTAATAGCTAGGACATATTTGAGGTCTTAATATACATCAAACTTGATCATACAACTATCAAACCACAAAAATTAATTTCTCATGAGATTGATGCATGGTTTTAGGATTGGTTGGGATTCTTAGGGTATTACAATATCTCACACTTTGGAATATTCATCCTCGGATAGGATTGACTAAGCTGAGATTTTTGATAAACTCAATGTATTTAAAGGATGTGAACATCTAAAACATGACTATATGACTAGAACTACTGATATACTAAAATCTCATACTGAATATGCATATTCGATTCATGGATATCTGACTTAGTTAATTTCATGAATGCATGACTGAAATTACTGATATGCTGAGTTTCTCCTACTGAACATGCATATCTAATGAATGAATTTCTGACTTAACTGAATCTTGAATGCATGACTGAATATGCAATGCTAACTGATATTAAGTTTGTAATTAAAATCTGAGCATGAAACTGAATGGGTTTAATGACATGAAATCATCGGGGAATTACAGAGTATCTCCTCCTTGGGACACTATGTCCCTCTAAGAATGCTTACTTTACTGTGATACTGGGAAAACTTGGGCAATGCACAAGGCACCTATGAATTAGATCATAACTAAACATCTGGGACCTGAAACTAATGCATGACTCATGAACTGAATTGATCTTTTAACTACTGGCACTTTCTATCTTGGAATAGTTATATCCCTGAGATTTTTGATAGCATGACTAGATGGAAATCTGATAAAACAAACTATACAAATCTGACTTTCTGACTGCTAAACTGGCTTGTTGTCTTTACTAATTAACTCATGCAGAAAACATAAGCTCCAATAGGAGCAAAGTATTTAATCATGCATATCATAAAAATGAAGGTCTTATAACGTACCCGAATCTATATTAGGGAAACTTCCCTGATCATGGTGAGTCTGGAGTGCATAAAATCTGTTTTGATGCTGACCACTAGTGGTACTGGAAGTGGCGCCCTGCTGACGCAATTATCTACCCATCTGAGCCATTAATCTACACTCCCGTAACCTTGGCCTGGCTTACCACTTCCAAAACATAACTCACTACCTACTTTACATGCACCTAGGTGATTCTTACTACACTTTCTACAAAGCAGATAGGTACAATAATTTCTCACACTACCCAGGGTTTTGGAGATGGGCGCCCCATCATGACTGTCATTCCCAAACATTGGTACTGGTGCACTAGATGAGGATAGAGCTAGGATTGAAAACTTCTGACTATGATGAGAACGGTTATCACCTTGTGACCCTGGTTGATAAAAACTAAAACTACCTGTTCTGGCTTTCTTATTAACTCTCTCTCTTTTCTTAGAATTCTCTACCTCAATTTTCTGAGCGTGCATTATCAATCGAGAAAGATCCATGTTCCTGTCGAGCATGGCAGTACTACACTCCTTAACCACAAACCCTGACACACTAGTCACAAACTTACTCATGCTTGACCTAGGGTTAGCCATCTGCTCAGGGACATACTTAGACAACTGATCGAACTTAAGGAAATACACCTTTACTTTCATAGAGCCTTACCTTTGGTTCATGAACTTTTCTACCTCATCTTCCCTCATCTCAAGTGGGAAAAACTTATCTAAGAACGCTTCTTGAAATACCTACCAAGTGATAGGAGTTGCATCCTTCCCTTTACTCTTCTTCCATATCACTACCCAATTATGAGCAACATCCTTCAACATATCAGATGCAAATTCTACCCTCTCCTCTTTTGACACATGAATATCTTGGGTGATCTTTTTCAACACATCAAGATAAATATTAGTTGTCACAACATGGGATAGGGACTAAAAAGCTACCTGAAACTCTTCATGTGACACATTCTCATTTAAGGGATCTACGGGATGAGGTGGTTGGTTATCATCCCTACGAGCATTAGCTCCATGAGGAGGCATATTTTGTAAATGAATGGAAGAAATAGATTAGACTGAGAGTTTAACTAGAGCTTACGCTCACTTGCACGAAATGAATACTGAAAGAAGGGAAACTATTTCTAAAACTTCTTATAGCCTCCTATCCATAAGTATGGCATGCAACAAACCCATGCGCAAGACTTTACTAGATGCGACTTTCAGACTTCCTAGGACACTATTAAACCTTAGTCTCTAATACCAAGTTTGTAACACCCCATATTCTGAATCCTGAATGCTAAACGGTGCTTAGGATTCCAAAGGACCACAATCTAACTCTTTTCTAGTACCTGTAACTAAGTACTACATAATATACTAAAGTGATGTGGAAAACAACTAGAGAAAACATGTCATAAGGTTCAAAAACTAAAATAAAACTGAATGAAGTTTCAAAAATACTAAAGAAACTGTCTGAACATCTAGTTTAAAAGCCTCTAAACTATCTAAATAAGGAGTTAATGGGACAATCCCCTAACTAACTTCGTCTACTGAAATACTGAATCTAGAAATATAATGAAATAATAGAATATCCATGAATGATGAGGACTCACTGCTAAGTCTATAGCTATTGTCTAAATATGAACTGCAAAGGGTGCTTTGGATCTCGTGCTTCTAAACCTATGGTATAAAACACCATAGCACAGAAAAGTATGCGTAAGTACGTAAGAATGTACTAGTATGCTAGATGAGGTAAGGCTAAATACAAAGACTCATATGCATGAACTATAGATAAATGAATAACATGAGTAAACTGAATGAGGAATACATGCATGAAAGCATAAACTATAGCTGAAATTGTAGTAACACTGAATACTGAGTTCTAATAACTAGATTACTAATAATTAGGTTTACTGATGTTTGACACTTGATTAACTAAATCTGAGATCAAGACTATCTAGTGAGTGATCTGTGGAGCTGCTGATACTGATAATGATTGACTGAATATGAGATCAAGCCTATCTAACGGGACCGTTACTCCAACCGTCAATTTAGGGCCAAAAATGATCTTACCTTTTACTCTAATATCGGATTTTGGGAAAATTGGTGTCGTTGGAAAGATAATTAAATTTTCTATCTGTTGGTGGGTTATGAGCTAAAAAATCCATAATATAACAAGATATTTGCTCATTTGAAGTTGAATATTATAATATCCTTCTCAAGAATTCAATTGCTAAGGGATGCTTTGATTTTTTCAATAGCTAGGACATATTTGAGGTCTTAATATACATCAAATTTGATCATAAAACTACCAAACCACTAAAATTAATTTCTCATGATCTTGAAGCATGGTTCTACTATTAGTTTGGATTTTCGGCAGATTACAATATCTCCCCCTTGGGAACATTTGCCCTAGAATGGGACTGACTAAGCTAAGATTTTTGATAGACTGAACTTACTTAAAGGACATGAACATCGGAAACTTGTCTATATGACTAGAACTAGTGATATAATGAAATTTCATACTGAACATACATATCTGATTCATGGATATCTAACTGAGTTATTCTCATGAATGCATTACTAAAATTACCAATAAGCTGAGTTTCTCCTACAGAACATGAATATCTAATGCATGAATTTTTGACTTAACTAACTCTTGAATGGATGGTTGAATATGCAATGCTAACTGATGTTAAGTTTGTAGTGAAAATCTGAGCATGAAACTGAATGGGTTTAAGGACATGAAAGCATCAGGGAATTATAGAGTATCTCTCCCTTGGGATACTATGTCCCTCTAAGAATGCTTACATTATTGGGATACTAGGAAAACTGAGGTGATGTATTAGGTTCCTAAAATTGGATCATAACTAAACATCTGGGACCAGAAACTAATGCATGACTCATGAACTAAGTTAATCTTGCAACTACTGGGACTTTCTATCTTGGAATAGTTATATCCTTGAGATTTCTGATAGAATGACTAGATAGAAAGATAAGAAAACAAACTATATGAATCTGACTGTCTGATTGCTAAACTGACTTGTTGTCTTTACTAACTAACTCATGCTGAAAACTTAAGCTCAAATGGGAGCAAAGGATCTGATAATGCACATCATGAAAAATGAAGGGCTTATAACGTACCAAAATCTATGTTAGGGAAACTTTCCTAATCATAGTGTGTCTGGAGTGGATAAAATCTATTCTGATGCTAACCACTACTGGTACTGGAAATGGCACCCTGTTGATGCAAATATCTACCCCTCTGAGCTATTTCTCTACACTCCTAAAACCTATGGCCTAGCTTAAAACATCCCAAAAATACCTCACTACCTGCTCTACATGCACCTAGGTGATTCTTACCATACTCTTCATAAAGTGGATAGGTACGATTGTTTCTCACACTACCCTAGGTTTTGGAGCCTGGTGCCCCATCATGAGTATTATTCCCAAACTTTGGTACTAGTGCACTAGATGAGGATAGAGCTGGGACTGAAAACTTCTCACTATGCTGAGGAAGGTTACCACTCTGTAACACTAGCTGAGAAAAACTAAAACTACCTATTTTGGATTTTTTATTCATTCTCTCTCTTTCCTTAGATTTCTCTGCCTCAATGTGCTGAGTGTGAATCATCAACCTAGAAAGATCGTTGTCCCTATTGAGCATAGAAGTCCAACACTCCTTAACCACCAACGTCGACACACCAAACACAAACTTACTCATGCTTGACCTTGGGTCAGCCATCTTCCCAGGGACATACTTAGACAATTGATTGAACTTAAGGAAATACTCCTTCACTGTCATCAAGCCTTGACTTAGGTTCATGAAATCTTCTACCTTAGGTTCCCTTATCTCAAGTGGGAAAAAATTATCTAAGAACACATCCTAAATATCTTCCAAGTCATAGGAGCTGCATTCTCCCCTTTACTCTTCTTCCATATTACTACCCAATCATAAGCAACATCCTTCAACCTATAGGATGCCAATTCTATGCTCTCTCCTCCTGAAACATGCATAACTTGGGTGATCTTCTTTACCTCATCAATATAAAGCTATGGGTCCTAACCTGCTATTGACCTAAAGAATTCTGGTGGGTTTATTCTCATGAAATCTCTCTGACTCTGGCTGTATCTAAATTCTGATCTTAATGAGGTAGGGCTATAGCCTAATGGTTACCGTAAACATTAGTTGTCACAACATAGGCTAGCACCTGAAAAGTTGCCCAAAACTCTACATGTGACACATTCTCATTCAAGGGATCTATGGGCTGAGGTGTCTGGTTATCCTCTCTAAGGGCATTAGCTCTGCGAGGAGGCATATTCTATAAATGAAAGGAATAAATGGATTAGACTGAGATTTTAACTTAAAATCATGCTCACTTGCACAATATGAATACTGAAAGAAGGGACACTATTTCTAAAACATCTCGTAGCCTCCTGTCCATAAGTGTGGTGCGTAATACACCTATGCACAAGAATCTTCTAGATGCGACTTTCAGACTTCCTAGGACACTGTTGAACCTTAGGATTTGATACCAAGTTTGTAACACCCCGGATTCTAAACCCCTAATGCTACACGATGCTTATGATCCTGAAGGACCACAAGCTAACACTTTTTTGGTACCTATAATTGAGAACTGCATAATATACTATAAATATGCAAAAAACATGTGGCGAAAACTTGCCATAATGTTTAAAAACTAAAATACAACTGATAAAGTATCAAAAATACTAAAGCAACTATCTAAACATCTAGTCTGAAAGCCTCTAAACAGTCTGAATAAGGAGTTGATGGGATAATACCCCAACTAACTCCATCTATTGAAATACTGAATCTAGAAATATAATAAAATAATAGAACATCTTTGAATGATAAGGACTCACTGCTGCTGGCTAAATCTAAACTGCTAAGGGTACTTTGGATCTCGTGCTTCTGAACCTATAGTATAAAATACCATAGCGCAGAAAAGTATGCGTAACTATGTAAGAATGTATTTGTATTCTAGATGAGTTAAGGCTAAATGCAAAGGCTCATATGCATGAACTATAGCTTACTGAATAACATGAGAAAACTAAATGTGCAATGCATGCATGAATGCATAAGCTTTAGCTGAAATTATAGTAATACTGAATACTGAGTTCTAATAACTGAATTAATGATAACTAGGATTATTGATGTCTGATACTTGATTAACTGGATCTAAGATCAAGAAAATCTAGCGGGTGTTCTCTGGATCTGCTGATACTGATAATGATTGATTGAATAAGAGATCAAGTCTATCTATCGGGTGATCTCTTTATCTGCTGATACTAATAATGATTGATTGAATATGATATCAATCCTATCTAATGTGTGATCTCTAAATTTGATGATACTGATAATGATTGACTGAACATGAGATCAAGCCTATTGTAACGCCTCGAAATTGGGTCTCGAGATGTCACATGGTGCTTAAGGTCACAAGTGACGCCAAGCTAACCCTTCTATTGGCATAACTCATAAGCAACTGAATAAAAATACAAATCCATCCAAATCGGCAGAAATTGACTCTTTTCTGAATCTGATCGATACAAAAATGAAATTTTACAGGATTACAATTTTGCATTTACAACAAAAATTGAAACAAAATAAATCAATTTCTACTGACTGTCTATGAAGCCTCTACTAGTACTGACTGTAGGTAGCTGAGTAATGATTCGTGACTACCCCAACTCAATACGACTTAATAAAGAAAATACAACACTATAAACTCTGCATAACTAGCCCAAGCCCTTAAATCAAAAGGACTCATCACCTGCTGAATGGATACCATGAACTTACTGGATCTGAAGGTACAACTACACCTTGTACCTATATTCCGAGAAAATGTAGCCCACATATGAATGTGTAGGTCAGTACCATAGAAAAATACCGAGCATATGGGGGTGCAATGCATATATAAAATAATATCTTAATATCATCACAGTTTATAAATTTATGCATGCTAATATAGATGACTCACTTAGCTTAAATTAAATCATCAAAATCATGGATGAATAATACATGTAAAATAAAACAAGTGAATCATTACAATACGTTCTTAATTCACTTTCACCTCAATTTCAAATCATCAAAACAATCAAATCTCATGTCAATTCTTATTAGAATATATTCCTTAAATCTTTTAAGAATAATGACTTTCTCAAACTCAGCCTTTTAAGCAAATATGTTTTCATCTCAGATAGAAGAGTACACACACACACATTGGGAGATCCTATAGCCAACATAAACCATGTGAGCTACATGGAGTCCAACGTACAACCCATGTTGGGGAGAGCTGTCCTATCCTTGCCATCAGAGTAGGACTTCCAGTATCAATTCAAAAACACTAGTGATCACTATATAAATCAGCCTCAGGCTCATATCCTATGGTGGCACGTAGTTCTAGGGAAGTAAGGTCACTTTATACCTCCCACTCGGTGCTAAAGATTACTCCCAGACTTAGCTTAGAAATTTAAATCAGCCTCAGGCTCACATTAAAGAAAATCTACAATAAACACTACAACAATTTTCATCGGGAGCCAATTTGCTACTCCTTTATCATAATCAATAAAAACGTGGATTTCTTTCTCAGTTGAGTTCAAAATAACTCATTCATGAATAAAAGGTCAAATCATTCAAAATATCTCAAATATTCAACATCAAAATATTTATAACACACGCTTTCTCAAAAAAACACAATTTTCAATGGGGATTCATGACCCAAATATCAAAATCGTGATAAATATCATTCAAGATTCATGCTTTATATATCCACACATGTAAATTCACCTATCAAAATCATAAACATCAAGATTTCATAATAATCATCATAAGATTTCATGCTTCAAATTTGTAAAAATCAAATAAAATCATGCCTTTGTAAAGAAAATTACTTTTGGACACAAGAACGAAAGAGAGTTCTTGTTGAAAAACCCCACATACCTTGAATGATGAACTTTAGATCGATACTCATTTTTGAGATGTTAATCGTGCCTTTGAATGATGGTTCTTGGAGTTCTTGACCTAGGAACTTGGAATCTTGAATAATGGTGAACTTTGGATGTTATTGAAGTTGGATGTAGGATCTTAGGGTTTTCTTTTTGAGGGAATTTAATGAAATATAATACATAATGCTTCCAATAGGCTTTAATATAGGGTTTGAACGGATTTTGGGTGAGGGACAATGACCAAAACGCCCCTAAAACTTAAATAATTCTTGAATCTGTCGTTTGGTGGAATGTTTTGATAGTTTGAAGTAGATCAACCATAATATTTTACTCTGATATCGAAATTATGTGAAACTAATTTCATCAGAAAGAGGACTCTCATATCTTTCCGTTGATATATAGTATCTCACCCATGTCATTGTGTACGAGGAGTTATGATCGTTTGAAGTTGACCTAAAAATTCACATTTGGTAGGCTGAAGTACATCGACCATAACATTTTGCTCCTATAGACAAATTGGATGAAACCAATTTCATTGGAAAGAGAACTCGTAGAGTTTTCCGTTGATATATAGTAGATCACCCAGATCATTATGTACCGGGAGTTATGATCATTTAAAGTTGGAGAAAAAATACGCCAGGCCTGAGTACTATTTTTCCTGCACGTTTTACTGTGCACAGTTCAATAGAAATGGTCGTAGTTTGATCGAAATGGTCGTAACTCATCGCTCGAGTGTCCGTTTTTGATGGTCTACATATCGTTAGAAAGATTATTTGATAATGTATGCAATAATAAGTCAACGTCTTAGAAATACTAAATAGAAAATTTATGGATTGCTCTAAAGCATAGAACTCGATACGTTTCTCACGAAATCTTTACGAAGAAAATTTTTCGGGGTATTACACCTATCTAATAGGTGATGTCTCAATCCATTGATATTGATAATGATTGATTGAATATGAGATCAAGACTATATAATGGGTGACCTCTGAACCTCTAGAACTATCTAAGCTCCTTACTGAGTTGATTGACTGTATCTGACAATCCTGATTTCTGTCTAGCTAAACTAAGTTCTATTACTGAGAATGAATCTAAAACTAAGACTATGGGAGGTAGTCATCTAACCTAAATGCCTCAAATCTAAAATAATGGAGTCCAACCTATAACTCCAGCTTGAAGGGTGTCAGTACTGTGCCATGGGTAAAGACACTTCTATGGTCAAGTCTGTCTAACGGGTGACCCTAAATAGGAAATCAAGCCTAATCTAATGAGTTACTCCTGAAAAATAGCCAAGCCTTAATCTAATGGGTGATTCTTTATCGTGCACTGGCTATGTAGTTCTGGAGTATAGGTACTGCTACTAACGACTCTTCCTCTTTAATGGAGAAGCCGTTATTCCTGACCTTGCTCGGTGTTGAATCCTACTCCTAACTGAATAGACTCTAAACTGATTATTAGACTGTACTAGACTGAGCTAAAATTGTTACTGATCATGTTACTTGGATGATCTAACTGAGTTCACTGGATTCTATTGACAGACGAAATACTACTAAATTCTATTAACTGGATGAATGCTATTGAGTTCTAAATTAATTAATTGAAATCTATTGAGGTTTGAACTACATACTAAAATGGAATAGACTTATACTAAGATTACTGAGTCTTTCTAAATCTTGGAACTGATTGAGTTCTACTAATTGAGACTTGATTAAGAGTATCTTAAAAACTAACATCGACTCTAGACGATCAGCTATATTTTCAGGTATTAAATACCCCCCAAGACTCGATAACATAAAAGTAAATTATAATAATTCTTGAACAACATGGCAATCATCTATCATTCATAATATAATCAATGACACATCTCTTCAAGTGTTTGAAAGTCATTAACTTGTAGATGTATAGGCATGCATGCTAATGCCTCATAATTCATTCACCAAAGCCTTTCAACAAACACGTAGCATACATTAACTTGTACACAAATGGAGATTTCATATTAACCTGCTATAATGGCACTACTTCATTCACATAGGCATTTAGTCAAACATATGGGGAGCATACTTTGGCTATACATCTAACAATACATCTAAATAACATGGCTACATTAATTAACATGTAATTAGAAGGGTTTATCATGAATATATTGCAAATCATCACATACTTGGATCAAATATTTCAACTTATAATCTAAAGCATGAATTATAATCCAACAATAACATAGACATAAACTTCTGTTCAATCATAATCATGAAAATCATAAATACACAATCTTTATAATTCAAAAAGGATTCTTGAGCTTCATGGTTGGAAGAAACCCATGAATCAACATCTAACATACCTCAAAATATTAAATATTGAAGGAGGTTAACTTTTCTCGAAGGTTCTTGAATGGTGGTGCTTTGATTCTTGAGTTTTCTTGAAGAAGCGTTTGAATCTTGTTCTTGGGTTTTGATCTTGAAAGAAACCCTAATTTTTATATTATGGATGAATGAGGAGTTATGTTCTTTGATTTGATGTAATTAGGGGTTTTAAAGGGTGGAAAAATACACAAAAAGCTCTTTAAAATGTTATTTCAGTGGTGTTTCGGACAAAGTTGATGGTCCGGGTGTCGCACCGTCACTCCAACCGTCAGTTTGGAAATAAAATGGCCTTACATTTTACTCTAATTCTGGATTTTGGTGAAATTGGTATCGTTGGAAAGATAATTCAATTATCTATCTGTTGGTTGGTCATGAGCTCAAAAATTCATAGTATAACAAAAAATGCTTGTTTGAAATTGACTATGAATATATCTTTCTCAAGAATTTAATCGGTAAGGGATGTTTTGATTTGTCTAATATCTAGGACATATTTGATGTCTTAATATACATCAAACTTGATCATAAAACTATCAAACCAGTAAAATTAACTTCTTATAAGCTTGAAGCATGGTTCTACTATCGGTTGGGATTCTCGGGGTATTACATTTATCATCTTCATTATTAATATATTCACAGTTCACCCGCTAGATATGACTAATCTCAACCTCAGTAAATTAGATATCAGTATCAGTAGACTCAGTTATCAGAAATCCAATTATTAGAATTCGGTATTCAGTGTTCCTACGATTTCAGTTATAGTTTGTACATTCATACATGTATCCTCAGATTATTTAGTTAGTATTGTTCATGCATATGAACCCCTAAATTTAGCCTTACCCCATCTAGCATACCAGTACATTCTATCATACTGACGGATACTTTTATGCGCTATATTGTTTTATACTATAGGTTTAGAAGCATGAGATCTTAAGCACCCTTAGCAGTTTAGATTCAGTTAGTTGCAATAGACGTAGCAGTGAGTCCTCATCATTCAAGGATAATCTTTATTTTATTATTGTACAAGATTCAGTATTTTTTTAGACAGGGTTAGTTGGGGACCTGTCCCATCAACTCCAAAGTTCAGACAATTTATAGGCTTTTCAGACAGATGTATTTGTTTTAGTTGTATTCACATATTAGAACCTTATGGAAAGTTTTCCGCTAATTTTCTGCATTTTTATAGTGTACTATGCAGTGCTCAGTTATAGATACTAGAAAAGGGTTAGCTTATGGTCCTTCAGGATTATGAGCATCGTGGAGCGTATGGGTACAAGACTCGGGGTGATATAGAAACCCTCCCCTTTACCAAACAATAATCCAAATTCAACAATGGTCCACTTTCACCCATTGAGCCCAATAACCTTATTTTGAACTTACAAGTCTAAATATTATCCTACTTTATGGAATTAATCCATGAATTTCATGCTAAATCGATTAAAAGTTATGTATACAAGTGTTTCCAAGTAAATTATGCTATTTCATGTTTTGAATTGCATGTTTTGATATAATAGTAATTGATTTCATGTAAAGTCCCAAAATTATGAATATAGCGATGTAATTACATTGTTTTCTCATGTTTGAGACATTCTCATGTTCAAGTTCATGCTTCTCACATATTTTGGTGAAATGTTTATGCTTTGGGTCCTTGAATTATGACTTATATATTACATTTTTAAGCATTAATATCATATCTTTATGATCATTCAGTGCTGGTGAGTTATGAGCACCCGATACCAATATGTTTTATATAATTTCAAATTTTGAAGTATTGAGTTAGTTAATACATGAATATTATCATTATAGTCAAATATTTATGATCATGATAAGCACTATCAGAAATAATATTTAGTTAAAGTTAGTTTAGTTTAGTACTAGTGTCACTTCAGTTGGGAATGGGAATTAACACCAAGTGAATGTAGTGATGGCGGTACCCCCGTCAGTTAGGCAGAGTCATTACAACCAGTCCATAAATTCTAGAACTATGTAGTTAGCATAGGATATGAGAGGCCACCTATCAGTTTACGTTGTACTTGCTCTTAGGGGTCACTTATAAGTTTAGTCTTGATACGCTGGTCCTTTGGGACATCATATTAGTGGATCCACATAGCCAATATTAATACCCATTGCACGATACTGACATCCTTTCAATTGAGTTACAATTTGGATCACAATTAGCTCAGATTGGAGTATGTCGGTTACATGATACCTCCCACAATTTCAGTCAGCATTCAGTATGTCTTATCTCAGGTTTTCTAGACTAAGTATACATATTTTTAATTATTCAGGTTTACAATATTCAGTCTTTTAGATTAAAAATTATATAAGAAACATATTCATGCTTTGTCTTGCATTCTCAGTTTTACATGTTCATGTTTCTTTACTCAGTAACCATACAAGATACTCAGTTCAGTTTTACAACTTATTCATCTTTACATTAGATTTACACATAGTATTCATGATTTACCACTTCCCAGCTTCAATTCTACTTATTCCACAACAGTAAAGATTTAAGAAACCAAGTGTAGTGATTCATCATCTTATCAGTCTATGTTTGTTACTCATGTTTTAAGATACTTCAACTTTTATTCAATTTAAGTATCTTGGTGAGTTTACCGGCACTTAGCATTCATGTTTTAAGATTATGTACGTAATAAGTTTTACTTATTGCATTCACCTCTACTTACTCAGTATATCCAGCAGTACTGATCCACATATACGTCTGTGTGGCAACGTTGTTTCATAATATAGGCACCAGTTGTATCCCATACATCATGATTAAACAGTTTGTAGCTTCAAACCAATAGTTGATAAGTTCTCTTATTTTGTGAACTCCAATCAGTTATAGTTCATATTCTATATTGTTATTATTCATATATATTGATTAGAGGTAGTTGGAGGCATGTCCCACCTATCTATTGTCCGTTTAGTAGAGGCTTCATAGATAGTCCGTCAGAGTTATTACATGTAACTAAAGTTTCTTCTTAAGTTTTACCACAACGTAAATTTTATCAATATTATGCTTATTCTGATTTCCTTATGATTATATTTTCACTTAACAAATTTAGTTTTTATACAATTTAATTCAGATGCTCATGTATCATGCCACTTCATAGGTTAGCTTGGGACCACTTGTGATTTTAAGAACCGTGTTACAACTAGTGGGTAGTCTCGGGTCGTGATAAATGTAGTATCAGAGCACAAGGTTCAAGTGTACTAGGGTGTCTATGAAGCCGTGTCAAGTAGATTTTTGCATAATTATACTGAGACATTTGTAGTTTTTCTTGAGAGGCTGCAATGCAGTTATGAAATGTTTCCCTTTTTTTTTATCTTAGATTGTGCAGTAAAAGTGTAATCTAAGGAACTTATAAAGATTCTTATCATGATCCATTCATATCAACTCTGTCTTATTTTCAAGGTAACATAAATAGTGAAGCTTAAGTTCCTACAGATAGAGTGTTGTCAGACAGTCCCCAGAGATAGTTATGGGATTGCATGTTGGCTAAAAAGTATCCAATAAGTACCTTCATGTTCTAAAGTATGAGAGATTTTATTCATAATCATAAAAAATCGTGTAATAAGCAAAATTCAATTGTGCTTTTAGATCCCTTCTCTAAATCCTGTGATAGCATGTGATCTAGAGTTAGAATCCTGAACCTAAAAGTCTAACAAATGTAAAATGGGGATAGTGTTGATCTGTATTTAGTAGATTATGTATCCATAGGGCTAGTTGTATGAAAAGTGAACTAGTAGGATTGAAACAGTGTATGCAAGAATTTAAGTTTGTTTATTCAAAATTAAGTATGATGGTGTGAGTGTGATTTAGAGGTGTTCCCAATGTGATATGGGATTGTACTTGTACTAAGTTTTCAATGTGTGTGTGCTTAGATAGTATGGTTGAGTTGATAGGTTTGAATGAGGCTAGTAATATAGTATGTGATGTTCTTACCAGCTATGTTATGGGATATAGGTTGTTGATGTTTTATGTTTAGGCATAATGATAATTCTCATGGTTTAGGAAAAGTATAAGTTTATAGGTGTTATGTTAGTAGGCTATGATGGAAGTAGTATAGTTTGTTAAAGGTTTGGGAATACCCATGTTACGTGTTAGAATCTAAGTTTGAATCTTGGATGATTAAACTAATAGAAAGAACAGTTGAAATTCTAGATGGTGTGAACTCATGTTATGGTGATACTCTTGAAAATTCTAAGTTAGTTAGTGTTTAAGTTATTGCATAATGACTATTGGGGCTATATAAAGTTAAGATTTCTCTCTTAGAAGGAAGTACTAGCAGTGGACCTTACACATTCAGGTATTTCAGGATGAATTTATTATAGATTTGTATTGTTATATCTTGAACTCGAGATTAAAGTGGTTATAGTTTAGCTTAGCATTTATTAAAGGGTTCCACAGACTTAGAATGATGGCTTAAATCTAACGAGGAGATTATAGAACAAGGAACCAAATTAGGCTCTCAGATTCTAGTAGTGATTCCAGAGTATTGTAAAACATTAGTAGGGGAGGAAGATGCCTGACCCATTCTTATCTTAGTGAAAATTTTTATACTTCAGTCATCACGGCATCTACTCATGCCTTTCATGTCAGCTTTGTAATCAAACCTCATGTTAATGCATTTTCCATAGAATCATGAATGCTTTAAGTTCCTAATATGAAGAGTTCCAATTCACTCAGTATTATGAATAATATAACATGAATTTTTGATCTCCAAAATCAGGTTATGAAACCCGTGACTGATGTACTCATGCTTTATAGAATGTTCAGTTCCAGGTACTCATGGTACACCCGTAATGACTAGTGAAATTATAATCATGTCATGTATGTCATCAGATTAGATATCTTTGATGAATCCATGATGTTGATATTATATTCCTCATGCCTAAGTTAATTATCAAAGTTATGTTTAATATTTTTTCACGCTTCAGGTTATAACACCGCGAGTCTGTACCCGGGATGCTACACGGTGCTAGTGACCCCTAAGGACCACCATCTAACCCATGATTGGCACCTACTGTGAGCACTGAATAACAACAACACTACAATGGTAACATATCTGAAATAAATATGGAAGATAGGTTGAAAAATATCCATACTAAAAACTGAATATTGAAATATCTGTCTAAAATTCTCTAGTCTGAAAGCCTCTAACTGTCTGAATGTGGAGTTGATGGGACAAGTCCCCAACTAACTCCAACTACTGCATACTAAAATACTGAAATAATGAAATAACATAATAACTTTTTCCTCGAACTATGAGGACACACCAGCAAGTCTGTTGCTTATAAAGTGTTTGCTAAGTTTGGTTAGGAACCCGTAGGTCTGAACCTATGATATAAAATAATATAGCACAAAATAAAGGCATTTGTTAGTACTTTGAATTTACTGGTCTGCTAAGTGAGGTAGGCTGAAATGCATGGGTTCATATGCATGAACAAATAACTGGTTGAGTAGCATTAATATAGCTGAATGAGAGTACATGAAGGAATACATATATTGTAACTAAGATCATGTCAATACTGGATACTGAGTTCTGAATGCTGATTATTTGATATATGAGTTTACTGATACTGTAATAAAGAAAGATGAGTGACAGTTTTTGACTTTCCTGATTCTACAAAACTATGCTAAGTTCCATACTGAGATAAGTGATTGTATCTGACATTCCTAATTTTGTAGAACTAAAATAAGTTCAATTCTGAGACAAAAACTGAAACTATGGGAGGTAATCATCTAACCGACATATCCCTTAACTGAACTAATTTGGGGTCTAATATATAACCTAACTTGGAAGGGTGTCAGTACCGTGTCTTGGGTAAAGACAAGTGCTTTGTCACCCTCATCTGGAAGGTGGTCCAAATGAGAGTGGTGGTACCCTCAACTAGATGGTAAGACACCTCATCAATCCTTTGTTGGTAGGTTGATGTTTCAACCTACTCTTTCTACTTAGTTCTGGAACACCAGGACTGCTTCTAAGGTTTACACCCTCTACTGGCAGGTGATTCCCCATCCTTGGGTTCACTCGATGCCAAATCCTACTCCCAATTGAATAGACACTGTACGGATTTATAAACTATACTAAGTTGGAATAAACTATTACTAATCATGCTATCTAACTGAACTAAACTTAGTTCACTGGGTTTCTCTAACTGATGAAAAACTACTAAGCTCTGTTAAGTGACTGTGTTTATGATTTCTAAACTGAACACTGAACTGAGATCGTTCCTAATTACTGAGTACCACTGTTCGTGATACTACTGAGACTATTCTGTAACTAGTATAGCTCTAGTTAAACAACTAGATTTTTCAGGTACTGAATACCCCCAGGACTCGATAGCATAAAAAGTAAAACATAGCATGAACTTGAAAAGCACAACAATGAACATTTGTTCATAACTAATTCATAGAGAAATTTCATCAAATCTTTGATAAAAATGGGCTTCTACATGAATTAAATAACATAATAACATGTCATGCTTGCACTAGTCATTTTAAAAGAGCATTTTGACAAACTTGGGGAGCATGGGCATTACACATACCAATAATCATGTAACACTATCATGGATACCACATTCAACTTTCAAGTCAAGAGTTCAACATGAAGTTTAAATAATTCAATCCATAATTAACTAACTTTCATGACAACTTGTGATAAATCATGGAATTGTAAAACCATTTGACATTATAACAAGATTACATTCAAATCCAACATGAAATCTATGAAATCAATTAACTTGTAGTTTAAAAGAGTTTCTTGAACTCCAAGGGTGGAAGGAAACCGTTGGATGAACACTTCACAGACCTTGATGCCTATATTGTTGAAGATTAATGGTGAGATCTTGAAGCTTGAATCTTGAATTGGAAGCTTTAGGGTTTTGTTCTTGAGTTATTTAAGAGAAATAATGAATGCTTTTCCCAAGAAATGATTAATTTCTTGTTTTTTTAAGCTGAATAGTGGTGGGAAAAATGATCTAATTACCCCTTTGGACATAGGTTTTAATAAGCAAAAACCGTTCACCGTGATGCATAGCCCGACGTGCCGCATCAATAGGATCGACGCTATGGCCGACACGTCGGCTCAGTGGAATTTGACGCTGGGAGTTGGGAAAAATATTTATCGATGTGATAGGTGATGTGGCATATTGAGATTGCATCGATCCAATGGTTTGAACTCCCAAACATGAATCAAACGAGGTCCAAAAAATTTGAAACTTGTCCAAAAATAACTTATGATCTTCCCAATCATGAATCAACCTAAAAATTGATATTTAAAGGTCATTAAGGTCGTGAAAATAGAATTTTCAACTTGTGAAGGCTAACATATATTCTAAGTGTAAACTCTTAGCTGAAATTTCTAAGTCTTGAACCTCTTCTCTTGCTCTAAAGGGCTTAGTTAGGCTTAGAATTTTTTAGGGTTTTATAATATCTCCTCTTTGGGAACATTCATCCTCGAATGAGTATGACTAAGCTTAGAATACTGATAGACTGAGTATACACACTGAACGTGCATAACTGAGACGTGATTACATGCAAAAAAATTACTGATATACTAAGTTTTTCATACTGAACATATATAAGTAAAGCATGAGTAAGACTGAATTCTGAAAGCATGTCATATGTTTGAGCTACTTTATGAAGGTATGCATGATATGAGAATGCTATGAAACTGAACTGATATCAAACTTATAGGGGAAATCTTAACATGAAACTGAGTAAATTCAAGGAAAGCTATTACCTTCAGCTGAATCTGAGTTTGTGGAGAAGAGGTGAGTTTACTTGGTCCACATACCTGCTTCTACTTCCTAAGTAGCTCCTTCAACAGATTGATTTCGCTAAAGAACTTTGACTAGAGGAACTTCTTTGTTCCTCATTCTGCAAACCCGATGATCAAGGATTTTGACTGGGATCTCTTCTTAAGAGGGTTGTTCTGAACGTCTATACCCTCTATAGGGACTACAACTGTTGGGTAACCTATGCATTTCTTTAGCAAGGAGACATGAAATACTAGGTGTACTGAAGCTAAGTCTGAAGGAAACTTAAACTTGTAAGCTACCTTTCCAAAATGGCTAATAATTTTGTAAGGAATAACATATCGAGGACTGAGCTTCCCCTTCATTCCAAACCTTTTCATTCATTTCATAGGAGTGATTTTCAAATACACATAATCCCTAATCTCAACCTCGAGATCCTTTCTACACACGCCAGCATATGATTTGTGTCACCCCTGAGCTTTCTTGATCCTTTCACCAATCAACAAAACTTTCTCTAAGGTATCAAATACTAAGTTAGGCCTTACTACTATGGCCTCACCCACTTCAAGCCAACCAATGGGAGATCTACAACTTCTCCCATAAAGCTCCTTAAATGGAGCCATCTGAATGCTAGAATGATAGATATTATTATATGAAAAATCAAATAAGGGGAAATGGTCATCCCAATTACCTTTAAAGTCAATGGCATATTCCCTTAGCATATGTTCTAGAGTATGGATGGTCCTTTCTACTTGAACATCCTTCTGAGGGTGAAAGGCTGTACTGAGGTGAACTTGGGTACCAAGACCCTTCAGAAACGCTTTCCAAAAATGAGAGGTAAACTGTATACCTCTATCTAAAATAATGGATAATAGAACGTTGTGCAATATGACTAACTCTCTAACATAGATCTTGGAATAATCCTCAGTTGAATAAGAGGTATGAACTGGTAGAAAATGAGCTGATTTGGTCATCTTGTCTACAATAACCCAAATTGAATCATACTGAAAATGAGTACGAGGCAAACCCATCACAAAGTCCACGTTCACTTACTCCCACTTCCAAGTGGGAATACTGAACTCCTGCATAGACCCACTAGGATTTTGATGCCCGATCTTAACCTGCTAATATGTCGAGCACTTAGTTATTAACTCTACTGTATCTCTCTTTATCCCACTCGACCAATAAACTTCCCGCAAGTTATGGTACATTTTATGGGTCCCTGGATGAATTGACTACTGCGCACCATGCGCTTCTACAAGAATCCACTACCTCAAGTCATCAACACCCGGTAGATATAGCCGACCATGTCAATGTAACATACTATCTTCCTCTTGGGTGAAAACCTTAATCTACCGATATCTAACTAATTTTTTCAACTTAACTAGACTAGGATCCCTATCCTATTTTTCCTTCACCTCGCAAACCAGAGATGATTCTGAACTACTCTGCCCCAAACACTACCTTCTGCTGAGTCGACTAAGCGGACATCTATTCGGGCAAGCTGATGAACTTCCTGAACTAACTTCTTTTATTATCTTCCACATGAGCAGCATTACCCATCGACATCCTATTGATAGCATCAGCCACTACATTGGCCTTTCCCAGATGATACAGAACACTCATGTCATAATACTTCAACAACTCCATCCACCTTCTCTGATGAAGGTTTAGGTCTTTCTAAGAAAACATATACTGCAGGCTCTTATGGTCAGTGAATAAATCAATATACACCCCATACAAATAGTGCCTTCAAATATTTAAGGCAAACACTACTGCTACTAACCCAAGATCATGAGTTGTATAGTTCTTTTCATGGGGCTTAAGATGTCTAGAGGCATAGGCTATGATATTACCTTTGTGCATCAAAATACACCCAAAACAACCCTAGAATCATCAAAATATACCATAAATCCGTCTGAACCATATGGTAAAGTCAAAACTGGGACTGTAGTGAGTCGAGTCTTCAACTCCTGAAAACTCTTCTCACAAGAATCTAAGCACTGGAATTTGACTTTCTTCTGAGTCAATCTGGACATAGGGGTTGCAATAGAGGAAAATCCTTCAATAAACCATCGGTAATAGCTGGACAAGCCCAAGATGCTCCTTATATCTTATGGAGAGATGGGTCTGGGATAGTTTCTCACCACTTTGGTATTTTGGGGATCAAATCTAATGCCATCATTGGAACCAACATAGCCAAAGAAAGCTACTGACCTTAGCCAAAATTCACATTTACTGAATTTGGTGAATAACTGAATGTTTCTGAAATTCTGTAACACTATTTTGAGATAGTTTGCATGGTTATGTTTACTGTAGAAATAGACAAAGATGTCATCAATAAAGACTATGACGAACATGTCTAAGTACCTCTTGAACACGTGGTTCATCAAGTCCATGAAAGATGCTGGGGAATTAGTAAGACCAAGTGACATGACTAGGAATTCAAAGTAACTATATCGAGTTTTAAAGGCTATCTTCATAATGTCATATTCTCTGACTCTGATCAGATGATAGCCTGATCTGAGGTCTATCTTTGAAAAATAAATGGCCCCCCCGAAGTTGGTCAGATAAGTCATTAATTTTGGGAAGTTGATACTTGTTCTTGACCATGACTTTATTTAGATGAAGGTAGTCAATGCATATTTTGAGAGAACCATCTTTCATACGCATGGATAGAACTAGTGAATCCTACAGGGATATGCTGGGTTTGATGAATCCCTTATCTAAGAGATCCTTCAACTGTTTCTTTAACTCCTTGAGTTCTGCTGGAGCCATTCTTTATCGCGGGACAAAGATGGGCTGAGTATCTGGAAGAAGGTCGATTTCGAAGTCAATTTCCATTTCGAGAGAAACTCTAGGAAGATCTTTGGTCAACATATTTAGAAATTCATATGCTACTGATACCGACTCAATATTAGGGGTTTCTGAAATAGAGTCTTGGACTTGGACAAGATTATTAACACATCCCTTAGATATATTATTTTCCTTACCCTAAGATAGGAAACAAGCTGACCCCTAAGTGCAGAAGTACTAACCCTACACTCTAGGATAGATTCATTCAGAAAATAAAATAGAAAAATTCTATTTATGCAGTCAACTAAGGTAAAGTACGAATGAAGCAAATCTATGCCAAGAATGGCATCAAAATCTATCATCTCTAATTCCACTAAGTCTGCTGAAGTAACGTTCTAAGATACTATAATCGAACAGTTCCTGTCTACCCACTGGGCTATAATAGATTTACCTACTGTAGTAAAAACTGAGAAAGGCTCTGCCAGGATTTTAAGACTGACTCCAAAGTCAACAGCTATATAACGAATTCTAAAGGACAAAGAAACTTCTATATCTAGCAAAGCATAAACATGTAAATGATAAATTTGTAAAGTAATATTAACCACATCAGGAGAACTTTCTTGATCCTATCGGGACTGAAGTGCATAGATTCTATTTTAGTATTGCACATTGGTGGCATTGGAAGTGACACTCTGCTAATTCAAGCAACCGAACTAAGTTAGGGGATGATTATACTGACCTTAGGAACCTAACTGAGGAAAATCTTTGACCCTTTAGCCTGGTTTTCCACATCTGCAGACACCTTGTTGGTTTCTACCATATTTCTGGCAAAGAGGATAAGTTCGGGCACTGCTAGCACTACCCTAAGGCTTAGGACCTGGAGCCCTTTCTTTGTGGCTATCTTTGAATTTCAATGCTAGATCACTGGCTAAGGATGGAGCTGGAACTGAGGATTTTCGAAAGAACTAAGAACGACTCTCACTCTTTGACTTAGACTGAGCAAAGTTAAAGCTACATATTCTTGCTCTCTTGCTCTCCCTCTCTTTCTTCTTATTCTTAGCCTTCTTGATCTACTGATCATGGACCATGATCCTAGATATGTCCATATCCTTAATCAATATTGTGGTCCTACACTCCTTAACAACACTATTAGATACTCTTGATACAAACTAACTTATATTAGATCAGCTATCTGCTACCACGTGAGGAGCGTATCCGGATAGTTGAGTAAAGTTGAGAGAATAATCTTCACAATCATATTGCCCTGCTTCATATTAATGAACTCCATAACCTTGGCTTCCCTCAAATCCAATGGGAAGAACCTATCTAGAAATTAGTGGTGAACTCCTCCTATTCCACGAGCTCTTCATTTGTGGCCTTCCCTGCCTTATACTGCTTGAACCATGAGTGATCCACATCATAAAACTTATATGTGGACAACTCATCACTATAACTAGCAGTCACCCCCATAATATCTGTGGTATTCTACACCGATCAAAGAATTTCTGTGGGTCCTTATCTGACTTAGACCATATAAATACTGGAGGATTCATTCAGGTGAAGTACCGAATCCTAGATACAGTAGTATTGGACACTTGGTTAGCCTAAACAATAGTTGGACACTCATTCTAACATGCAACAAAATTGGCTAGGGTGGTGAAAGTGGCTCTAAATTCATCATGGAAGACATGCTCATCTTAGAGATCTGGATGGATGGCCTGAAGTACTGGATGGTCTCCCCTTCCTCTTCCTTTAGTCTTTTTTGTAGGCATATTCTATAAAATAAGGGAAAATTGAATTAGATAGAGATTTCAAATTGATCTCATGCTCACTCACACGATATGAATACTGAAAGAGGGGAAAATTTTCCTAAAAATATCCCATAGCCTCTTGTCTATAAATATGGCATGATACACACCCATGTACAAGACTCTACTAAATGTGGCTTTTAGACTTCCTAGGACTCCGTTGAACCTTAGAATTTGATACCTAGTTTTTAATGCCCTGAGTCTGTACCCCAGACATTACACGATTCTAGTGACCCCGAAGGACCACTAGCTAACCCATGACTAGTACCTACTATGAGCACTGAATAATAACCTCACTGCAATAATAACATATCTAAAATAAATGTAGATGATAGGCTGAAAAATTTCCATAAGATTTGTAACTGAAATAAATACATAATACTGAAAATTGAATACCAAAGCATCTGTTTAAAATACTCTAGTCTTATAGCCTCTAACTATCTGAATGTGGATTTGAAGGGACAAGTCCTCAACTAACACTGACTACTGCGTACTAAAATAATGAAATAACATAAAAACTTTGTCCTCAAACTATGAGGACTTACTATGAAGTCTGTTGTAGATAGAGCGGGCTGCTAATTGCGGCCAGGAACCTGTATGTCTAAACCTATGATATAAAGCACCACACCGTAAAAGAAAGGAATGCGTCAGTACTTTAAATATACTAGTATGCTAAGTGAGGTAGACTTATATGCATGGGTTAATTTGCATGAAAAAATAACTGGCTGAGTAGCATTAATATAGCTGAATGAAAGTACATGTAGGAATACATAAACTATAACTAAGATCACCTCAATACTGGATACTGAGTTCTAAATGCTGATTATCTGATATATGAGTTTCCTGATACTGTAATAAAGATAGTTGAGTGATAGTTTTTCAATGTCTTGATTCTGCATAACTATGCTATGTTCCATACTAAGCTGAGTGATTATATATGACAGTCCTAATTTTGTAGAACTAAACTGAGTTCTATTC
This sequence comes from Capsicum annuum, assembly GCF_002878395.1. NCBI lineage: Eukaryota > Viridiplantae > Streptophyta > Magnoliopsida > Solanales > Solanaceae > Capsicum > Capsicum annuum. The sequence goes on from NC_061119.1 coordinate 28,105,937, forward strand.
TGAGACTAAAACTAAAACTGTGGGAGGTAATCATCTAACTGATATGCCCCTTAACTGAACTAATTTGGGGTCCAACATATAACCCCTGTTGGTAGGGTGTCACTACTGTGTCATAGGTAAAGATAAGTGCTTTGTCACCCTTATCTGGAAGGTGGTATAAACAAGAGTTGTGGTACCCTCAACTAGAAGGTAAGACTCCTACTCAACCCTTAGTTGGTAGGTTGATGTCTCAACCTATATTGTCTACATAGTTCTGGAACACCAGTACTGGTTTTAAGGATCACACCCTCTACTGGCAGGTGATTCCCCATCCTTGGGTTTACTCGATGCCAAATCCTACTCCCAATTGAATAGACGCTGTACAGATTTCTAAACTATACTAAGTTGGACTAAACTATTACTAATCATGCTGTCTAACTGAACTAAACTTAGTTCACTGGGTTTCTCTAACTGATGAAAAACTACTGAGTTCTGTTAACTGACTGAGTTTACTGAGTTCTAAACTAATTACTAAACTGAGATTATGAATAATTATTGAGTATTACTATTTATAACACTACTGAGATTGTTCTATAACTGTTGTAGGTCTAGGTAAATAGCTAAGGTATTGAATACCCTCAAGACTCGATAGCATAAAAAGTAAAACATAGAATGAACTTGAAAAACACAACAATGAACACTTGTTCATAACTCATTCATAGAGACATTTGATCAAATACTTAATATACATGGGCTTATACATGAATGAAATCACATAATAACATGTCATGATTGCACTAGTCATTTCACATGAGCATTTTGATAAACACTTGGGGAGCATAGGCAATTCATATATCAATAATCATGTAACACTATCATGGATACCACATTCAACTTGCAATTCAATGGTTCAACATGAATTTCACATAATTCAATCCATAATTAACTAACTTTCATGATAACTTGTGATAAATCTTAGAATTAGAAACCCATTTGACATCATAATCAAGATTACATTCAAATCCAACATGAAATCAATTAACTTGTAGTTTAAAAGAATTTCTTAAACTCCATGGGTTGAAGAAAATCCTTGGATGAACACTTCATATACCTTGGTGACTTAATTGGTGATGATTAATGGTGAGATCTTGAACCTTGAATCTTGAATTGAAAGTACTAGGGTTTTGTTCTTGAGTAATTTGTGAGAAATAATGAATATTTTGTCCTAGGAATGATTAATTTCGTATGTTTGGGATTGAATAGGGGTGGAAAAATGACCTAATTACCCCTTTGGATGCAGTTTTTTATGAGCAAAAACTTTTCCCAGTGACACACAGCCTGACGTGCCACATAGATGGGATCGATACTCTAGCCAACATGCCGAGTCTATGTCATCTCATTGGATTTTAACATTGGGAGCTAAGAAAAATATTTATTTATGTGATAGGCAATGCGGCACATCGAGATTGCTTTAATCCACTGGTTTAGACTCCTAAACTTTAATCTAACGAATTCCAAAAAATTCAAAACTTGTTTAGAAACAACTACCGACATTCCGTATGATGAATCAACCTAGAAATTGATATTTAACGGTCTTAAGGGTCATGAAAATAGAATCACCAACTTATGAAGTCTAACACTTCGCTGAAATTTCTAAGTCTGGGGCCTTTCCTCATGCTGTAAGGGGCTGAGTTAGACCTAGAATTATGTGGTTTCTTACACAGGTTCTCATGTTCTAACCTTTCAATGACCTCTCTTTATTAAATGATAGTGGTGATGAATAATTATTTAGATGGAAGAGGGTAAATGTTTCATTTTGGGGAAAAGTTGTTGTATGCTTTTTTTATCTGAGGCTATAAGTTAAAGGAAGAGGGTAAATGTTTCATGTCATGGTTAGTTAAGAATTCTATACTTGTCTTCTTGGGGATATTTTATGGAAGTTATTATTGACAAGAGGCATTAAAGAATATGGGAAAGATGCTTTGGTGGGTTGTTTTCCTAGAAGTTCGTATATGGTTACAATGATAGGCTTAAATGTCATATTGATATATAAGTGGATGGGTACATTGTCAATTTGTTAATTCCTAGTAAGAGGTTAAATTTAGTTTTTGAAGTAGTAAAAAGAATTATTCAAGAGATGAGAAGTTGTGGAAATTCATGGGGTATTGAATTCATCGTTTAGACTAGAATTATGGTGTTATATACAATACCTTGTGATTTTGAGTTATGCTTAAACATGGTGGGAGTATTTAGCTCACCCCAGGCTTTGGCTGGAGTAGTTATCTCTACCCATGCGAGTATTTAAGGAGCGAGACTAAGTTTAAATTTGTTAGTTTCCTTGCCTAAGGCATAGTAATTATATCCTAGGTCATGTTTCCTAGGCCTATATTCCCTGTTATAGAGTTGTGGCTATGTTTAATTTCCTTATTCAGATATCTCACTCAAATCACGCCCAAGATTCTTTGCTCCCTAATATTATTAGAATTTCTTATAAAGAGTGTTGAAGAAATACTCTAGTTGAGGATAAGCTTTCAGTATGATTCAGTCATTATAGCAAACACTTCAGTTTAGCAGTCAGATAGATAAGCTCCTATAGTTTTCCAACTTTTTGTCGAATTATACTATTTGAAATATCATGAATATGTACATTCCATGTGGTAATTTATTCTCATACATGTAAGTTGTGGATTCAGTTTAGTCCTAACATCATGTTTCAAATTCAACTATTTAGTCATTATTCAGTTCATTAGTGTTCAGTGAATGATCTCAATTTTCCAAGTATTCGAGTTTAGAATTGTGATACTCATTGTATGACCTTGGTCTCATTGTCTCATGATTAGTGCCTACATAATGTATTTGGTGGTGCCATGAAGCCCTTTTTCTTTTAATTCCTATATGTGTTTTTTTGGGAACAATTCCTAATGAGAAGTTATGCACTTTATTTCCTCCATAGTAAGTCTTGGGATTTTGTTGCATTAGTTATCACTTCACAATTCTATATGAGATAAAGAGGCTAAAAGACTATTTAGTCCTTTCCCCTTAACCCTAGCCGTCCAACCACGATTTAAAACATAAAAGGGGCATTATTTGCCCCTTTTCCTAAACACAAGTTATGTAGAAACCCTCCCCTTTCCAAAGAGAAATAATCCAAGCTTTTTCTCTCAAGACTTAAAGGATTGCAACATCAATTTCAATATTTCTCCAAGAATCGATTCAATTAAAGTATGTGAGTATTCATCAATGGGTCCTTTTCACCTATTGAGCCAAAAAAACCTATTTTAATCTTACAAGTATAAATCTTATCCAAATTTATGAAATTAATTTTTGAATTTCTTGCTAAATTGATTAAAATTCATGTATACAAGAGTTTTCGAGTGAATTACGCTATTTTATGTTTTGAATTGCAATTTTCCATGTTATAGTCCATTGATTCATGTTAAGTCCCCGAATTATAAATTTAGCCATGTGATTATGTTGTTTTTTCTTGTTTAAGACATTCTCATGTTCAAGTTCATTCTTATCACATAGTATGGTGAAATGTTTATGCTTTTGGTACTTGAATCATGACTTCCATATTACATTTTTAAGTGTTAAAAGCATATTTTTATGATCATTTAGTGTTGGTAGGTTATGAACACCCGATACCTATATGTTTTGGATGATTTTAGATTTTCAAGTATGAGTCAGTTAATCCATGAATCATATCATTATACTCAAATATTTATGATCATGATAATCACTATCAGAAATATCCGATTGATGAGAGTTCAGTTCAGTACTAGTGTTAGTTCAATTTGGAGTAGGAATTAGCACTAAGTGAATGCATTGATGGCGGAGCCCCCACCAGTTAGGCCCAGTAGTTAGTAAAAGTCCCTAAATTTTACAACTACATAGCCAGCTTAAGATATGAGAGGTCTCTTATCAGTTTAGACTTGACTTCCTCTCATGGGTTACCCGTCAGTTTAGACTTGACAACCTGGTCCTTTGGATCCAAACAACCAGTTTTAGTATCCGTGGCAGAGGACTGACGCTTTTAAAACTGGGGTTACAGGTTGGACCCTAATTAGCTCATATTAGGGCATGTCAGTTGCATGATACCTCCTACAGTCTCAGTCATTATTCCATAGGTCTCAACTCAGGTTTGCTTGGCCAAACTATACAAATTTTTAGTTATTTAGTTATATAGAATTCAGTCTTTCATATTACAAATTACCTCAGTAACATGGTTATTCTTGGTCTTGCATTCTCAATTTTTCGTGTTCATGTTTGGATGCTTTGTATCCATACATAATTCTCAGTTCAGTTTTACAACAGGTGTAGCTTTACATGAGATTAACACACAATATTCATGTTTTACGACTTCCCAGCTTCAATTTTATTTATTCTACAAAAGTAAACTAAGTATAGTGATTCACCACATTATTAGATTATATTTGTTATTCATGTTTTAAGATACTTTAGGTTTCAGTCGATTTAAGTCACTTGGTGAGTCTACCTTCACTTGGCATGCATGTTTTATGATTATGTATCTAATTAGTTTTACTTATTGCATTCACCCCCACTTACTCAGTACATTATAGAAGTAATGATCCACATATACGTCTATGTGGCTACAATGTTTCACAATGTTGGCACTAGTTATAGCCCACACATCATGATCAAACAGTTTACAACTTTCGACCAACAATTGATGAGTTCTCTTATTTTGGGAACTCCAGTTAGTTGTAGTTCATGTTCTATATTGTCATTATTCATATGTATTGATTAGTGGTAGTTGGAGGTATGTCCCAGCTATCTGTAGTCTGTAGTAGAGGCTTCATAGATAGTCAGTAGAGTCATTAAATATAATTCAAGTTTCTTTCTTCAGTTTTATGTTGATGTAAATTTTATCAGTATTATACTCTTTCAGATTTCCTTCTTACAATTTTTCCGCTAAATGAATATAGTTTTTATTCAATTTAATTCAAATGCTCATGTATCATGCTTGTTCATGGGTTAGCTTCAAATTACTTGTGGTTCTAAGCACCGTATTATGACTAGGGGTAGTCTCGGGCCGTGCCAAACCCAAAGAAGGATTTCTCCTACACCACCAACAACAACTTGACAACAAATCTCGAGGAAAAAACTCCCTGACAGACCCAGTTGATTGAGTTCGTAAAGTCACAAAAATAAATCAACTATGCTACTAGACAACATTTGACATTCAAGACTCAAATATATTGTCAAAATTTTCAACCAAGGTCGTTAACATCTAATATTTACTAAAGTCAACCCTTAAGCGTAAACTTCCAAGTAACACCCCTAACTAAGATCAGCATCATTCTTCAAATGGGTATAAAATTGAACCAACTGATTTCAATTTGTACATGGATATCACGATCAATTTCTTAGAATGAGAAATATTTAGATATGAATGAATGTCAGAAGGAGCCTCTAGCAAAAGTTATGTTGGAAGCGTCTTTACCTATTGAATTTCCCTATAATAGTTAACTTGGGTTAACTTCGAAGGAGTATAGCTCCTAAAATATAAAGACTTTTGTATCTCAAGGACCATCAAATAAAAGATCTTTGATTCTTCATTCGAACGCCTCTGACCATTCATCCATCTAATACCAAAATATAATATTATGATAGGTTTACTGAAGGTGTTTTTCTGTCTAACAATGATGGCTTCGGGTTACGAATTGTCACGTTTGTGACGTCTCTTCAAGGGAAAGCGTCAGGATTAACAAGTAAGACCAACTTTTTATTAGGTTTTGAAGTTTTGGGGTGATGGCTCATCACTTGAACTATCAAGAAAAAGTTTCTACTCAATTAAAACATGTTTTGAGGGGTATTTTTCTCTTTTCCTTGGTCAAAACCATCCCTTACCTATAGTAACTGACCTCCAACAAATAAGTTACAATATTAAGCAGTTATAACTCTTTTCCTTCTACCCCAAAACAGTCATAGAAGAAACAAAACCAAGGGCTCAAGGTTCAAGGATCAAATTCAAGCTTTCTCATATTCTTTTCTTCAAAAGGAATTGAACAATCCCCTTTCAACTAAATCTATTAGTGGTTGATTTACTAAATATGAAATTTGTATTTATGAGGGTTTTGAATATGGGTTGTTGAATGGTTTTTGAAAGAAGAATTTAATCAATGTTTGGGAACATATTTCTATTAGATTATTCTTAAATTGTTATTTGAACTCAAGAATTGAGATTATTGCTAGAAATATGAAACCTTGTGATTATGAATGTTTATTAAGACATATTGAAGTCAAGAAGTCGTATTTCTTTTAGAAATTACTTTGTTATTTAAATCTTGATATTTATGCGTGAAAAAGGAAATTTCTACATCCCTTGCATTGAAAATATTGATACTTGAATTTGAAATTTTCAACATTTAAGGGATATTTAAATACCTCTAATGGGGCTAATGATGTTCAAATACATGATATGGATATGGCGTGATATGTATGACTTGCAAGTCTTGATTTGATGATACTAACCTAATGAATGTCCCTACGAAAGACTTTTGATATAAGCAAATGGTAAATGTCCACAAAATGTAAGAATTGGGCTTAAAGAGAACTGTTTAGTTCACTGAGAAGTCATAAGTCCTTGTGACTTGATGCTTGAAACCTATGTTTTACCGATATAGGGGTGGTTCGCTCCTAATAGGACAACCTTATGATGTTAAATCTATAAGGATTATATGATATGAGGGTCAGATGATGTTATCTTAGTCCATAAGTCCAACATGGATTAAGGCCCTGTGGGTTGGGTATGGACTACACACATATAGCCCGTGGTTACTTAATTTTGGTGTGAACTACATAGTTCAGAATTCAAGTTAACATATGTTTATGCCTTATATTTTGAAGCACTTGTCCCATAATCTCCTTACTATAATTTATTTTATGGTTTTTATGACTTGCTTTATAAGTTTCTTTGTCCCTTCGCCTTGGTCGCACGCCAAGATTTCTTAGACAGACCACTCGGGGATGCTACATGTTTTATGATATAGGTTCGGAGGTCTTTAACCATGGTTCTGTGAAGCATTAGGATCAACAATAAGAAAGTGGTGTGCCCTTAATCTTCCAGAAGGCATTTAATTTTCTCTTATTTATACTATGAGCATTTTATTTTATGGTAGAGCCGGGGCCATATCCTGCTTAGAATTTTCATTCATAAAGTTGGGAGTCATTGTATACTGATGTCATTATGTGATATTTCAGAGTTTGGTATTATTTATTTCTATTTAAGTTGGACTTTCTCTTATTGGGCTTTTTCTGCATGTTATTAATATGCTATGGGGGTATTCATTGGTCCAGGGATGACCATAACATTGAGGGCCTAGTCCTGACTTGTGACATTCAAACATCTCATTTAAATTCTTAAAACCATACTGAAAGCACCAATACCTAGACCAACCAAGCTACTAATAAATAATCGACGTTCAAAAGTTGATGGAACTGACAAAATTCTCATTTGACTATAGGATATCTGAACATTGACCAAAGTCAACCATTTAAATTTCCAATCCCTCCAAAATGATCAAATCACTTAATTCTCAATCGTTTGCTTGGGGAACCTTACAACCCACTCCCGAAACAAGAAAGCACCGAATCATAACTTCGGGGAGGGTAAAAAGAATCATAATACACAAAAATCCAAAAGTTGAAGCAAGGGTTGTTACATAGGGTTGCAAAAGAGTTTATAAAATTTGTTGAAGTACTCATTATTACATTAATTAATTTAAGTAATACAAAATTTAGAGTATTTAATATTGATACAAAAGATGAGTAATTATTTATCTCATAGAGTTCTAACCATCCATGAAAGAATAAAATAAAAAATTGAACAATCTATAAGATCAAATATGCATGATAAGTAAAGAACGAATAAAAGTTTCATAATGTACTATAGCCTCTCGAAAATGAACAATGGACGTCTATGTACTGACCATAAGACTACAAGAAATTACTCTTTTATGCGTGGGGCCCATGAATCCTGATTTAATATCAAATTGTCATGACCCAAAATCTCACCAATCCATGAAATTACCCACCATTCCCTGAAGGTGAATGTAATTCATTTTTAATCATTTGTGATGAGCTATAATAATATAGAAATGAGTGAAAATTCCATAAAACATTACAGAATCAAAGATTCATATACCAAGCTATAAAAAACCGATAAATGAAACCTCTAAGATTGGTAAAACAAGTACAAGGACATGTATGATCTAGAAATACAAGTTTGTGAGTTTATAAAACTTTCCAGAATAAAGAGAGATAGAAAATAGAAATATAGTGCATATGCGTTGGACAATAACCGTGTATACAATTTTTTTTTTGTATCAAATAGATGGGACCCATGCAATATTGACTATGCTCATATACATATATTGTACCAGATAACAGTAAAGAGATGTCCTGGATGCAACACCATGTATTGGATAAACAATATATGACGTGAGTATCCTGGATGACCATCTATCATTATTTATCCTTTCAATTTCACAATATTAATGAACATTAGACATTATACCATCATAAGCAAATCCTACACGAATTTCAACTCTTAGCAAAAACAACCATAATCCACTCTAAAGCATTTAACAATGACAGTGAAATGACCAGATCCGAGGCCTTATCGTAATTGGCATCCCAAGTCCAACCCAAAACGAAGATCGCTGCCATTACCCAACCAAAACTGTAACCGCTAGCCTGGAGGTAATTGAATTTAGAGAATATAACAAGATAACGTGTTCATTTAATTCTATACTCTGGGATAGGTATACAACTAAGACCGACCAACTGAGTCCAACTACTCAAACCCAACTGAACCATACCAAACCATAAATCGAAACCAAACCAAACGGTAACAAAGTTCTTGTCCATAACATAATATAATAGGATTGAACAGTGATAATTTTATTCCATAGGTAATAGCCCCAATACCAATGCCAATACTAAGGATGACACCAATACAAATCCACCCCACGCCAACCTATAGTAGTTACATAATCCTCTAACCAAAAGAAAAATAATATCCGATTGGGCCATGCCCCCACCATATCGAAAACCAATATCCATATATATACCAAGTATATGAAAATATCCATGATATGAAATGGAGCCTTCTGAAATATGGAAGGTCACTACTTCAACCCAAAGCAGATCATGGAGCTCAATATCTAAGTAGGAGGAGTAGAATGGCCAGTTCCTGAATCGTGTGGGGATACAACCGCCCGAGGATAGCTTAGAGGGTGAATGCTAAAAACAAACTCAGGATAAGGATAAAATAATGCCCATCCAGTAAAATGAAGAAAACTAACCATATATATATATGTATATATATATGTATATATATAAGTATATATATATGTATATATATAACCATGCCAAGAAAGGAAGTCGGGTTTAGCATGTATTTAAATTCATTAACCTGGGTATGTATATCTTAAGCGTCCTAAAACCACCTAAGGATATATGGTTCAAGTGTAATCCCCTAAATGGGCCCTAATGCATGTAGCCGTACAAACCGGAGATACCATAAAAATAGGGGATTGCAACATACCCTCACTCTCCATGATGCATATGTATGGTGTACTTAGAGGATTCCCATAAACCTCATAGTAACATGTATGGTCGCCATGACCCACCGCTCATGTTGGCAAACATGAGTTTTCAGTGTCTATCCATTAGACTTGCACCTTCACGGTTAGATATCATAGTCCTCCATTATTGCCCAATTAAAACTATTTCCACCCAACCAAACCATTTGTCCATTATTATTAACCAAGGCAATAAGTGGTGGCATCGTTATACCGACTATTACTTGCAAGTAATGTCCTTAGCCAAACCATTGGAGATCAAGGGAGTCCCATGTACCCATAGATCACATTATCAAGTTTATTTGGGGGAGTCCCATGTACCCATAAGTATTCCATTATCATTATTATTTAGAGGATTCCATTGTACACCACAAGGATGTTCAATTAATAATTTCAAACCATTTAAACGAATTTTACATTTTAGGGTTCCAGTACCAAACCATACCATGCAATAGTTCCATTTAAAAGTTCAATAATATAGTAAAAGCATTCTCATAGGCATTTTATTAACCATCTTAGGGGCATAGTGTTTCCAAAACCAATTCCAATTATGAATTTGCCCTTCCTATGTCACCATTTGTCCAAACAACAATTAAAGCATGTAAATACATAATTAAATGTATGGGAAAATCATAACCAAGCATTAAAAACCAAAACCCCAACACATATTTAAAAACACCAAAACCATACAATAATCATTCCATGAAAACATTATATAAATAATGCCACTAATTAGAAATAACAATGTGGGAGGCATATGTTTCCTTAGATTGGAAGATGATGGAAAGAAAACACCAACACAAGCCCTAAATTGCTCCTCTAAATAAAGCACTAGCCTTCTTTGACCCAAAAAGCCTTAGAGAGAATTATAGAGTATTTAAGAGAAGTTTCTAAGTGTTAAAAGATAGAATGATAGGGTAATAACATCCAAAGTGGTGTATAAGTAGTGGGGCCTTAATAGGTTAAGTGAGGAAATGTCTAGATTCCCCTTGTATAAACTTTATAAGATCCTCGCCATAGGGTACGGCCATATCATACTAGTTGTAACCTCTTGTACGAGTGGTACCCATCACTAGAACCCTAGGATTCTAACTTGAGCCCAGCACTGCCCACCATATGACTTACAAAAACCAAGTCACACCCAAGTTTACCACTAGTACCCTTCACTTATACCCTAATAGAATTGAATCATAAAATATTTGAACACTATCTTCCAAACGAGTTAAATATACAAATCGAACCTAACTCAAGACCCAGGGTGAGCTACTCGTACCTAGATCCAAGTTAAGTGACCAATTCTCAAATTAAGTAAAGGAAAAACTAAGAAAAATGACCCATATCAATCCATACAACTCGTACCAACCCAAGTAGTATCCATTCAAATAACTAGCTCCGTCCCACCAACCAACACTTATCAGAATATGACTAAGGCATACCACTCATAACCCAGGATACAACTGGTATCCATTATTCATATGTTTTCCAGAACCCAGAAATGTCAGAAATTTTCTTAGGGTCCCCCAGGTGTTTGTAATACCCCATATTTCCCTAGAATTGATTCAGCCTCAGTACATGGGTTATCCTAAATAACTTTTTTTGAAATACTTATTAATTTTGAAATTAGAGACTGCCATTACTTAGAAAATTCAATTAGCTCTACAACGATATAAAATTCACCTAAATCCGACAACCGGGTAAAAAGTTATAGTGATTATAAGCTTTAGTCGTCAAACATCGTCATTCAGGCCAGTAGCGCGTCGTAGAGTGTGTCAAAATAGCAATTGTCAATTTCTAATGTACCAACGTGATTCCACCATATCGCGGTACACTTCCAGTTCACAAACGAATTAGAAACGCAGTACCACTATATGCGTCACCATGTAATTTCCAAGTTGTCATTTTTCAGTGACACGGTGCGATAGTGCCGTATCGCGCCACGGGTCTAAATTGGGAAAATTTCACAAAAAATTAAAGTTTAGTCCAGGGTTAAATTAATATTTTCCCATGTTTTTAATCCACCCAGATGTGGGATTTAATCCTTAAAAATGTATTTAGGTCATTATTAACTTATTTTTCCCCAATTTAAGACATTCTCTCTCAAAGATAGAAAACCCCAGCCCCAAAGTTTCGAAAAAATCTCAAGAATCCCTTAAAGAGTCTTCAAGAACTTTAAGAATTTAGATTTCCAAGTATGTTAGATGTTCATCCATGGACCTTACCTTTCAGGGAGCCCAGGAATCGCTTTTCAAAATACAAGATTTATGATTTATGATTTTCATGTTTGAATTTGATTGAATTTATGATTTAGATCACAAGTTCCAAGAATTAATTCTAGTATGTGTTAAATTGCATGGTATTCATGATAAACCATTCAATTTGAAAGTTGATTGTTCAACCATGTTAACCCTAAGTGTTTATGATTTAATGAACCAAGCAGATTTCCCATTTGTTTGATAAATTATTTATGAAAATGAAATAATGACATTATAGCATGCTAACATGTATTCCCTATTCATGTACAAGTTAATGCATTCCATGAGATTGATGGAATCACTTTTTGAATAAATTAGAACAAAGTAAACATTATTATATTATTCAAGATGATGCCTTGCTTTATATTTCATGTTATTGAGTCCTGGGGGTATTTATACCCCACAACTTAGCTATTTACGTAGAGCCAATGTTAGTTACGGAGAGTATCGGTCATTTCATGATTTGTACACCCTTTAGTTAGTTATAGAACTCAGTAGAACTCAGTCAGTCACAGAATTTAGGAAAACCTAGTAATCTCTGTATCAACCAGTTCAGTTCAGTATACTCAGTAAGTGTCATTCAATTGGGAGTAGGAACTAGCACCGAGCGAGTGTCGATGTGATTAATTTTCACATTAGTTAGGCAGAATTGTTAGTAGTAGTCTCACACTATAGAACTACGTAGCCTGTATAGCATGTGAGGAGTCACCTGTCAAATTAAGGCTTGGCTTTCTCCCAGGGGTCACCCATCAAATTAGGCTTGACTTACTATTCAGGGTCACCCATTAGAAAGGCTTGACCACATCAGTTATCTTTACCCATGGCACGATACTTGCACCCTTCCAACAAGGTTATAGGTTGGACCCCACTTAGTTTACTCTAGGGCATGATGGTTAAGTGAGAACTCCCACAGTTTCAGTTTTAGTCTTGGTATTCCGAATAGAACTTAGTTCAATTTTACATAATTAGGACTTTCAAATACAATCACTAAGTTATCAGTAATTCAGATTATTAGTGATCTTAGATTATCAGTATATTCTGTTATCCGTTATAAAATTCAATTCCAGTTTACTCAGTTATAGTATGCACAGTATGTTCAGTAGTTACAGATCCTCCATGTATGTTTATCCAGCTCTTCCGTATCATTCAATTAGTTATTGTTCATGTATATAAAACTATTCATTCAACCTTACCTCATTTAGCATACCAGTATATTCCCACGTACTGATCACATACCCATTTTTTATGCTATGATATTTCATATCGTAGGTTTGGACGCTCAGGTTCTAGAACGTTCTTAGCTAGATTTAGCTAGCAGTAGCAGATCTAGCAGCGAGTCCTTATCTATCAACGATATGCTTTTATTTTTGTACTTCGGCTTAGCAGTATTCAGAAGATGGAGTTAGTTGGGGGATTTTCCCATCAACCCCACTTTCAGACAGATTTAATTAGAGGCTTTTTAGAATAGATTTTCAAACTGTATTCAGAGTTACAGATGTTATAGTTTATTAGTATTTTAGATGATTTGAACCTTATGGCATTTCAACCCATAATTCCGCATTTATTTTAGAATCATTGTTCAGTACTTACAGTAGATATCATTCATGGGTTAGCTTGTTGTCCTTTGGGGTTGTAAGCACCGTGTGATGACTAGGGGGTAGTCCCGAGTCATTACAAACTTGGTATCAGAGATTAAGGTTTAATAGTAACTTAGGGAATATAGAAAGATTCATCACATATAGTCTTATGTATAGGTGTGTAGAGCGCCGCACGGACAGAAGGCTATGAGATGTTTTCCGAAAAATTTTCCTTTCTTTCAGTATTCATGTCATGCGAGTAAGCATGAGATCACGTTACACTTTTAGTCTAATCTGCTTCTTCCTTTTTTTTATTGAACATGACTCCCAAAAGTACTAATGTAAGAAAAATCGGAAACCAGTCAGCCCCTCAACCCATTCAGGCAGATCCTCTAGGCGAATATATTTCTTATTCAGAGTTAAGAGCTGCATTCACTACTCTAGCCAATTTAGTTGTAGCTCAGAACGAACAACCAGCTACTGTTCTAGACAACCAAGTGGCCAATACTACTGCAACTCGAATTCTGGACTTCACTCAGATAAATCCTCCTTTCTTTACGGGATCTAACTCAGAAGAGGATCTATAGAAGTTTCTCGATCAGGTTGAGAAAGTCACCAATATCATGCGAGTGGCTTCTAGTGAGAGTGCTGAGTTATTTGCCTATCAGCTTCAAGATGTAGACCATACGTGGTTTAAGCAGTGGAAGATAGATAGGGGTATAGATACAGAGCCCATAGAGTGAGAAGACTTTGCTAATGCCTTCCTAGATAGATTTCTTCCCTTAGAGTTGAGAGAAGCCAAAATGTTAGAGTTCATCAATCTCAAGCAAGGTTGTATAAGTGTACAAGAGTATTTTCTCAAGTTTACTCTATTATCTAGGTATGCCCCCCATGTAGTAGAAGACAATAGGTCCAGAATGAGAAAGTTTGTATCTAGGTTGTCAGATAGTGTGTTAAGGAATGCAGAACTGCAATATTGATTAAGGAGATAGACATATCTAGGATTATGGTCCATGATCAACATATTGAGGAAAAGAAAATTAAGGAGAAGAAAAGAAAGAATAGGAGAGCTAGAACGGGTAGCTTTAGTTTCAATCAGCCTAAGTTTGAATGGGGTAACCATTCCCAGTTTTGTTAAAAGTTTTCAGTTCCAGCTCTGTCCTCAGCTAGTGTACCGATGACCCAGGATAGCGTAAGAAATGGTCGTACTAATCTATTTTGTAGAGAGTGTGGTAAAAACCATCAAAGAGAGTGTATGGCTGGCATGATGTTTATTATGGCTGTGGAAAACCAGGACATAGGCTTAGAGAGTATCGAGTAGCATCTCATAGAGGTAGGGATATGTGCCATCAAGGTCAGTCTCATCAGTCAACAGTTCAGTCCAGTCACCCAAATCAGTAGGGCTCCCCTTCTAGTGCCACCCATGGTCAGCGTCTAAACAGATTTTATTCACTTCAGTCCAGACAAGATCAAGAAAGTTCTCTTTATGTGGCCTTTGGTATGTTATTGATCTCCTATTTACATATTTATGCCATATTAGATCCATGAGCTTCTCTATCTTTTGTAATTTCTTACATAGTAGTCCATTCCAAGGTTAAACCTTGAAACAATAGTGGGGTTATTGAGATAGTAACCCACAGACATAGAAAAATGACTTTAAGCTAAGGAGGAGATGGTAGTATCATACATAGTAGAAGACTATGCATGCATACAGTTACTAGTATAAAGAGTTCCAATTCACTCTGTAGTACGAATCAGGTTCCATAAGTTCAGAAATTCCAAACTCAGGTCATGCATTTTATGATGCATGTATTCATGTTTCCCAGTATGCTCAGTTCTCATGACTCATGTTACACTCTTAATAGTCCGTGAAGTTTTTTTTATGTCATGTGTTCCTCGGGCCTCAGTAGTATGTCGAAGTAATTCAGTCGTTATTTAGTTAGATGCTGTCTCGTACATCATCATAGTATTCCTTAAACCTACTCAGTCCCATATTTGTCGTGAAACATCATCATTCAGGCCAGTAGCGCATTGCGGAGTGTGTCAAAATAGCAATTGTCAATTTCCAGTGTACCAATGCGATTCCACCACGTCGCGGTGCATTTTCAGTTCATAAATAAAGTGGCTACGCGATACCACTACGCCGTGCTACCATGTAATTTCCCAGTTATCATTTTTTGGAGACACAGCTCGACAGCGCTGCGTCGCGCTAGGGGTCCAAATAGGGAAAATTTCACGAAAAAATAAAGTTTCATCCAAGTTAAATTAGTCTTTTCCCATGTATTTAATCCGCCTAGTTGTGGAATTTAATACCTAAAAACGTATTTAGGTCATTATTAACTCACTTTTCCCCAATTTAAGACATTCTCTTTCAAAGATAAAAAACCCTAGCCCACAAGTTTTAAAATTAATCACAACAATCCCTCCAAGAGTCTTCAAGGACTTTGAGAATTTAGATTTCCAGGTATGTTAGATGTTCATCAATGGATCCTTACCTTCCATGGAGCCCAAGAATCCCTTTTCAAAATAAAAGATTTATAATTTATTATTTATGATTTATGATTTCCATATTTGAATTAGATTGATTTTATTTTCATGGTGTTGTTTAAGTTTTAATTCATGATTTAGATTACAAGTTCCAAGATTTATTCTAGTATGTGTTATATTTTGTGGTATTCATGATAAACCCTTCCATTTGCTAGTTGATTATTGAAACCATGTTAACCCTAAGTTTTTATGATTTAATGAACCAAGCAAGTTTCCCATGTGTTTGATAAATTGTCTATGAGAATGAAATAATGCCATTATAACATGCTAACATGTATTCCCCATTCATGTACAAGTTAATGCATTATAAGTGTTTGATGGAATGTTTCTTTGAATGAATTATGACCAAGTAAATATTGTTATGTTATTCAAGATGATGTTTTGCTTTACTTTTCATGTTATCGAGTCCTGGGGTATTTCATACCAAATAACTTAGCTATTTACCTAGAGCCAGTGTCAGAGACGGATAGTATCGGTCATGTAACGATTAGTATTCCCTTCAGTTAGTTAAAGAGATCAGTAGAACTCAATTAGTGATAAAACTTAGGAAAACTCAGTAATCTCAGTATCAACCAGTTCAGTTCAGTATACTCAATCAGTGTCATTCAGTTGGCAGTAGGAACTAGCACTGAGTGAGTGTAGAGGTGACGACTTCTCTCGTCGGGCAGACAGATTCGTTAGTAGCAGTCTCACACTATAGAACTACGTTGCCAGCATAGGTTGTGAGGAGTCACCCATTAGATTAAGGATTAGCTACCTCCCAGGGGTCACCCATCAGATTAGGCTTGACTTCCTATTCAGGGTCACCCATCAAATATGCATGACCACATCAGTTGTCTTTACCTGTGGCAAAATATTGGGACCCTTCAAACTAGGTTTACAGGTTGGACCTCACTCAGTTTACTCAGAGGCATGTCGATTAAATGAGAACTCCTACTATTTAAGTTTCAGTCTCTGTATTCAGAATAGAACTCAGTTCAGTTCTACATAATTAAGACTGTCATATACAGTCACGTAGTTAATAGTAATTCAGATTATCAGTGATATCAAATTGTCATTATATTTAGTTAGTAGTTATCAGATTTAGTTCAAATAACCCAGTTACAGTATGCACAGTTTGTTCAGTAGTTATAGATCCTCCATGTATGATAATCCAGCTATTTCATATCATTCAGTTAGTTATTGTTCATGCATATAAACCCCTACATTCTGCCTCACCTCATTTAGAATACCAGTACATTCCCATTTACTGATTGCATGCTTATTTCTTGTGCTATGATGTTTCATATCATTGGTTTGGATTCTTAGGTTCCTGACCACGCTTAGCCAAATTTAGCCAGCAATAGCAAGTCTAGCGCTGAGTCATCATCTATCGAGGATAGGCTTTTATTTCAGTACTTCAACTTAGCAGTATTTTAGTAGATGGAGTTACTTGGGGGATTGTCCCATCAACTCTACTATCAGATAGATTCAGTTAGAGGCTTTTCAAACTAGATTTTCAGACAGTATTCAGTGTAACAAATGTTATATTTTATTAGTATTTCAGATGTTGTGAACCTTATGGTATTTCAGCCCATCATTCCACATTTATTTCAGTATCATTGTTTAGTGCTCATAGTAGATATCATTCATGGGTTATCTTGTAGGCCTTCGGGCTCGTAAGCACTGTGTGACAACTAGGGGGTAGTCCCAGGTCGTTACAGTGTTTCAGTCTCCCCTACTAGGATCATTCATCCCTAAATGACGGAAAAGGTTGGTCAACAACAAGTAAAGTCATTTCCTTTATCAAACATTATCTTAACCTCTAAGTTAGGAAACACAGATATAGGGAAATCAATCTTTCCTTTAATAAAGACAAAAAACAAAGATGTGTTTCACGATCGGAATATCTTAACCAGGTGCAGATACTTCGACTTAATGTTTGCTTTCATTTCATATGTAGCCTCATCCACCTTGTGGTTCCGCCATAGAACCTTAATCTAGACTACATCCTTGACCCGCAACTGACTAACCTACCGATCTAAGATCTCAACCGAAACCTCTTCATAAGATAAATAGTCTGAGATATTCAACTCTTCCAATGGAAGAAACAAAGAAGGATCACCAAGACACTTACTCAATACAGAAAAGTGAAATATCAGATCAATGGAGATCAAATTAGAAGCCAACTCCAATTCATATGCCATATTAAAAACCCTCCGTAAAACCACATAAGGGTCAATATATCGGGGAATGAGCTTTCCTTTTTTACAAAAGCACATTACTTTCTTAATGGGAAATACCCATAGGAACACCGTATCCCTAACCTCAAACTCTAAGTCTCTATGCCTTACATTCACATAGGACTTTTGGTTTCTTTGGGAAGCCTTAAGCCAATCCCAAATCACCTTTACATTTTCCATAACTTGATAAACGAAGTTCGGAACAAACATATTTTCCTCACAAAGATCAAACCAACCAATAGGAGATCTACACTTCCTACCATACAATACCTCAAAAGGGGCCATACTAATACTAGAATGATAACTATTATTGTAAGAAAATTCTACCAAAGGTAGATGACCAACCCAATTGCCACCATTATCAATCGCACATGTGTGAAGTATATGCTCTAATGTCTGAATAAGCCTTTCTACTTGTCCATCCATTTGCAGATGAAAAGCAGTACTTAGACTCACCTTAGTCCCCAAAAATTTCTAAGAACACCGCCAGAAGTGAGATGAAAACTACGTTCCATGATAAGAAATATTCAAAACAGGCACACGATGCAGCTTTACAATCTCTTGAAGATATAATCGTGGATAATCCTCAGCTTAATAGTTCGTCTTTACTGGTAAGAAGTGAGTGGACTTTGTCATCCTATCCACGATGACACAAATCGAATCAAATTGGTTTCGAGTCTGAGGAAGACCAGTAACAAAATCCAAATTGATTACCTCTCTTTTTCATTTCCTCAAATCCATTTCCTAATACAACACACCAGGCCTTATGTGCTCAACTTTAACTTGTTGACACACGATCAACATGTCCACAAAATCAGCCACACCCCTATTCATACCATGCCACTAGTACATCTCCTTGAGATCATGATACATTTTGGTCGAATCAAGATGTACAACATAGCGCGATTCATGCACCTCAGCCAAAACTCTTTGTCGGAAGCCATCCACATTAGGAACACATAACCGCCCTTGGTACCTCAGAGTACCATCACCACTGATATCAAATAACATTACCTTTTTCCCTCCCATATCCCCTTGATTTTTATCAAGATAGGATCTAACACTTGCTTCTTAATGATCTCTGTACCAAAAGATGATCGAACCACTTCCTGTACCATTACACCACTATCATTGGCGTCTAATAGATGAACTCAAATACTATCCAAGAGGTGAGTATACTTTACCAATTTCTATTTCTCCATATACAAATGAGCTAAACTTCTCATGGAAAAACAGCTAAGAGCATCAGCAACTACGTTAGCTTTACTTGGGTGGTAGTGAAGACTCATATCATAGTCCTTGAGAAACCCCAACAACCTCCTCTACCAGAGATTTAGCTTCTTCAGAGTGAACACATACTTTAGGCTCTAATAATCAGAAAAGATATCCATGTGGACTTTATTAAAATAATGCCGCCAGATCTTTAAAGCAAAACCCAACCCTTAATGCTCCAAGTCATGAGTAGGATAGTTCATCAAATTCACCTTCAACTGCCTAGAAGCATCAGCAATCACCTTCCCATGGTACATTAAGATGTAACTAAGTCCTACCCTAGATGCATCATAATAAACCACAAACTCCTTATTAATATCAGGTAATGCTAGAATCGGAGCCGAAGTTAGCTTAACTGTAAGCTTCTCAAAACTCCCCTCAAAGCCTCCGACCAAGAAAATGTTACCTTCTTATGCGTTAACTTAGTCAATGGAGCAAATATCTTCAAGAAACCTTCCATGAAATGCTTATAATACCCACCCGAACCCAAGAAGCTCTGAATATTGGTAGGAGTCGTGGGTCTACTGCATCTTTTAACCACAACCACCTTTTGTGGATCCATAATGATCCCTTAACTAGAATTAATATGACCAAGAAAAGTTACAGCGTTTAACCAAAACTCACACTTCGAGAGCTTGGTACACAACTACTTCTCTTTTAAGGTCTGCAACACAATTCATAAGTGATTAGGATGATCCACCTCACTTTTAGAATACACAAAGATGTCATTGAACACAATGACAAAGAGATCCAAAAATTACCTAAAAACCCTATTCATTAAATCCATAAATGCCGCTAGGGCATTAGTCAAACCGAATGACATAACCAAGAACTTAAAGTGTCCATATTGAGAACAAAAAGCCATCTTAGGGAATATCCTCCTCCATAATTTTAAGTTGATTATACCAAGACCGAAGATCTATCTAAGAAAAGAATTTTGCACCTTGCAACTAATCAGAAAAGTTATCTATCCTAGGAAGAGTATACTTATTCTTAACCGTACCTTATTGTGCTACCTGTTGTCAATGCACATACAACGGGAACTATCTTTCTTGCGCATAAATAAAGATAGTGCACCCCACAGGGATACACTAGGACAAATAAAACTTTTATCCAAAAGATCCTCAAGTTGTTCCTTGGGTTCCCTCAACTCAGCTGGAATCATTGTATTGGGAGGAATAGGTATAAGACGAGTGTGCAGAACAAAATCAATACCAAACTTAATTTTTTTCATCCGGAGGAACACCAGGAAGACCATTCGAAAAGATCTCAGGAAACTCATTTACCACCTGAATCAAATGGAAAGAAGGACCCTATGAGTTAGAATCTTTAACTACACCAAATAATAGACGCACCCTTTAGAGATTAACCTCCAAGCGCTAAGTTAAGAAATAAACCTCCCCATTGGAGCTTTAGAACCACCCTCCTATTCTATAACTGGTTCACTAGGGAACCTAAAAAAAACCTTACAAGTTAGACAATCCAAGGATGAGGAATAAGAGTATAACCAATCCATTCGCAGAATAACGTCAAAATCCACCATATCTAATTCAAATAGATCCACCAAGGTCTGCTTGATACTAATAGATACCACACACTCCTTATAGACCATTTTAGTAATAACCTAGTCACCTATCGAGGTAGAAATAGAAAAAGGATCTGAAATAATCTTAGGATCAAAATCTATACACATAACAACAAATAGGGTCACATAAGAAAGAGTGGACCTCGGATCAAGAAAGCAATACACATTAAAAGGAAAAAGTTGTAACTATCAGTCATGTTATTAAGTGATGCCTCAAATTCCTAACGAGTAGATAGAGCATATAACCTATTCCAACCTGTACCAGAACCAGAAGAAAAAATAAGCTGCAGAAGCAGTACCCTTTGGTACAGGAGCAGAAGATGAGGCATCCGGAGCTTTACTCATTCCCGGAGCAACTTTTCCAACTGGATAATTATTGAGAATATGGCCTAGCTGGCCAAATAAAAGACATTTGTCCCTCCTCTTATCATAGAAATCACTATGAAACCTACCATAAAACTAATAAGCAGGGCATAATAAAGTTGACTGAGCCTTACTTGCCTGAGATTGGGCACCCTATGACCCAAAATTATCACCACCGTACTGACACCTATTGCTCGACTGCTTATGGTAAGGAGTACTAGCTGTAGAAAAAGAACCAGAACTCCCCCACTTCTTCTTTGGCACTTTACCGCTATCTCGACTACCCTGCTGCTGGGAACCACCCTTTTCAGATGACATGAACTTCTTACCCTTTCTTTTCTCAAACTCCTCCTGCTTTCTCTTCTTTTTTCTTCACTTGTTGCATATGAACAACTAATCTGAAATATCCATATCCTTAATCAGAAATGCAGTCTTGCTTTTAAGGGTGAAATCCTAAGACAGTTTAGAAGTGAACTTTCTCATCCTAGCCCTCATATCTTACACCAACCATAGATCCTACCTAGACAACTATTGAAATTTCAAGATATATTCCTTGACAATCATTTTTCCTTGTTTAAGACTAATAAATTCATTTGCCTTTTATTTCCTCAACTCTTGAGGAAAGAAGAAGTCCAGAAAACAATTGGAGAAAGTCTCCCACAACATTGACTCCTCAACATCATCACACCTTCCCTTATTCCATTCCTTATACTATTGGTACGCCACATCCTTTAGCTGATAAGCTATAAAATTTACCTATTCTATAGTTTTGGCTACATTACCCTAAATATTTTATCCATTTTCTCTAAAAATCCCCGAGGATCCTCCTCCACCTTCACATCGATAAAAGTAGGAGGATTCATCTTTATAAACTGGCAAACCTTTGTGGCCTCTACTAATGAAACTCCAAATGCACCATGTTCAGCCTGAGCAACCACCAATTGAGTGATAGTATGAATCAACAATGAAATTCTACATTATTCACCTCACCTTGAGGAGTACTAGTAGCAATTGGTTAAACTATAGAAACATTAGAGACTAGACCCCTAGATAGAGTATGGATCCCCTGTCTTTCTTCGACATTGTCCCAAGATGGGATAAAATAGTTTCCTTATTTTCCAGATCGATGTGGCATGATCTGAAAAGCAAACAAACAAGGATTAGAAAGGACCTTAGACTTTGCAACTTGAAATAGAATGCCAAGAATTGTAAATGCCTTGTAGCCTCTCCCTTATAAGTTTGGCATACTATACACCCGTAGAAGAGAGTTTAATCAACATGGATTGTGGACTCATAATTACCATAGACCTAATCTCTGATAACAACTTGAGCCAACCCAACCTGGGGCTTTATCGTAATAGGAATCCTAAGTCCAACCCAGACTAGAGATTGCCCCTGTTACCCAACCCGACCCCAGCTGCCTGCCCTGAATTGGCTGAAATTTGAGCATATAATAAGATACCATGTTCATTAAATTCTAAACTCTAGGATAGGTCTAAAATTAAGACTAACCCAATTGAGTCCAACAACTCAAACCCAACAAAACTATAGCAAACTATAAAATGAAGCCAAACCAAACGGTAACCAAGATCTTATCCATAACATAATATAAAAAGATAGAACATTGAGAAATTTAGTCCAATAGTATTAGTCCCAATACCAATGAAAATACTAAGACTAACACCAAAACCTATCCCTCCTATGCCAACACATAGTAGTCACACAAGCCTCTAACCAAATGAAAAACAATATCCTATTAGTACAGGCCCCCAACCATAGATAACACCAATATCCATAAATAAACCAAAGTATATGAAAATATCCATGATATGAAATGGAGCCTTCTAAAGGGTGAAAGCTCACCACTTTAATCCAAAGCTGGTCCCAATGTTAGATCGATAAGTAGAAGAAGTAGAATAGCCAGTTCCTGCATCGTGTAGGGATACAGCCACCCAAGGATGGGTTAGTGGGTGAACACTAGCAACAAACTCAGGATAAGGATAAAATAATTACATCCAGTAAAACCAAGTAAACAAACAATATGCATTATATATAAAACCATGCCAGGAAAGGGAACCAAGTTTACCATGCATTTAAAATCATTAACCTAGGCATGTGTAGTTTAACCATTCTAAAACCACCCACGGGCGATATGGGTCCAGTGTAACCCTGTAAACGGGCCCTGATGTGTGTAGCTGCATAATACATATTTAGAGTGTACTTAGAGGATTATTGTTTACCTAATAATATCATATATGGTCGCCATGACCCACCCCTTATTTTGGCAAATAAGAGTTTAAAGTTCCTATCCATTGGACTTGTGCCTTCTCGTTTAGCTATCACATCCCACCTTTATTGCCTAATTAAAACCAATTTTATCCAACCAAACTATTAGTCCATTATTATTAGCCAAGGCAATAAGTAGTGGTATCGTCATATCGACTATAACATGTACGTAATGTCCTTATCCAAATAAATGGAGATCAAGAGAGTCCCATGTACCCATATATCACATTATTAAGTTTACTTAGGGGAGTCCTATGTATCCCACAAGTATTCCATTATCATTATTACTTGGGGGATTCCATTCTACCCTACAAAGATGTTCAATTAGCCTTTTAAACGATTTAAACCAATTGTACCTTTTAGGGTTCCATCACCAAACCATACCATGCAGTAATTCCATTTAAGTGTTCAATAATATAGTAAAAGCATTCTCATAGTCACTTTCTCAAACTTGTTGGGAGCATAGTGTTTACAAAACCAATTCCAATTACCAATTTACCTTTCCCATGCAACCAATTTTCCAAACCACAACTAAATCACGTAAAGACATAATTAAAAACATGGGATAACCATAACCAAATATTTAATTTGAAAACCCCAACATATATTTGAAAACACCAATACCATACAATAATAATGCCATGAAACATATTTGAAAACACCAAAACCATACAATAATAATGCCATTAGAACTTTGTATAAATTTTGTTTTTAATTTGAGATAGCAATGAGGGAGGAGTAACTTGCCTTAGATTAGAAAATAATGGAAATAAATCACCAACACAAGCCCTAAATTACTCCTTTAGATAAAACCCTAGCCTTCTTTAACCCCAAGATCCTTCAAGAGAATTATAGCGTTTAACAATAGGGTAACTGTTAAATGATAGAATAATTGGGTAAATAACCTCCCAAATGGTGTAGAAGTCATGGGGCCTTAATATGTTAAGTGGGGAAACGTCTAGATTGCCCTTACTTTTCATTTTACTCCAATGGTTCAGAGACACGAGTTCAAAACAAAAAGTAGTATTCGCATTCCAGTATACAGAGCTGAAGTGAGTCCTCTTCATTCGAGGATAATATGATTTGATTTATTCATTTATTTTTTAAGTTAGCAATCAGTTTACGGAGTTAGTTGGAGACACGTTCTTTTAACTCCTTATTCAGACAGTGTTTGGAGGCTCTCAGATTTAGTTCAATTTTGATTTAGACTTCAGTTATCCTGGGTATTTGTCACCCATATGGATCTCATAATTATTTCAGTTCAACCTTATGGTCTAGTGTTAATGTTTGCAGCATATTATATGTATGTTATGCAATATACAGGTATGGATATCAATCATGGGCTAGCTTGTGGTCCCTCGAGCTAATGAGCACTATGTAGCATTTCGATTAAGAAAATCAGGGTGTTACAAACTTGATATTAGAGCCTAAGGTTCAATAGAGTCCTAGGAAGTCTGAAAGCCACATCTAGTAGAGTCTTGTACATGGGTGTGTTGCACACCACATTTATGTACAGAAGGCTATACGATGTTTTAGGAATAGTTTTTGTTCTTTAAGTATTCATGTCGTGCTAGTGACCATAATCTCAATTTAAACTCTCAGTGTAATTCGTTCTTCTCTTATTTCAGAATATACCCCCAAAAAGAAGAAACCAGCCATTTCCTCAGCCCGAATACCCTTTGGGTGAGCATGTTTCTCATATAGAGTTTAGACCATATTCACAACACTTGCTCAGTTCGTGGCTTCCCAGAATGAATGGCCACCAGTTATTCCAGCCAATCCAGTGGGTAATTCTGCAGCAGCTAGAATTTGGGACTTCACCCAAATAAACTCTCCATATTTTTATGGCTCTTAGTAAGATGAAAACCCTCAGGAGTTCATTGAACAATTCTAGGAGGTCATTGACATCATTTGAGTTACTTTTGTTTAGAGAGCCGAGTCAGCTGCATACCAGTTACAGGATATTGTTTACACTCGGTACAAATAGTGGGAGTCCAAGAGGTTAGAGGACGCAGGTCCTATAGAGTGGGAGGAATTAGTCACGACTTTCTTAGACAGATTCTTTCCCCAAGAGCTGAGGGAGGCCAAAGTTCTTGACTTTATCAACCTCAGGCAGGGAAATGTGACAGTTACGGAGTATTCTCTTAAATTTACTCAGCTAGCCAGATATACCCCTCACATGGTTGTAGATAACAGGGCTAAGATTAGCAAGTTCATGCCAGGAGTGAATGATAGCATGGTAAATGAGTGTAGATCTACAATGCTGAACAGTGATATGACTTTAGCCAGTATTATGACCCATGCTCAGCAAATAGAGGATCAAAATGGTAGGGTTAGGGAGAGGCAGAATAAGAGAGCAAGATCATGC
Source organism: Capsicum annuum (assembly GCF_002878395.1). Lineage (NCBI taxonomy): Eukaryota > Viridiplantae > Streptophyta > Magnoliopsida > Solanales > Solanaceae > Capsicum > Capsicum annuum. The sequence continues at coordinate 28,131,996 of NC_061119.1, forward strand.
AATTTCAGTTTTGCTCAGCCAAAATCAGAGGGAGGAAATCATTCCCAGTTTCATCCCAAGTCATCAACTCCTGTTCATTCTTCAGCCAGTGCTCTAGCTCCTAAGTTCAGAGATAGAGCACCCGACTCTAAATCTTAGGGCAGTGTTAGCAATTCCTGAACTAATCCCCTATATCAAACTTTTGGTAAGAACCACCAGGGTATTTGAAGAGTCGGTAGTGATGTATGTTTTGGTAGTGGCAAGCCAGGCCATAGAGTCAGAGATTATCCTCAGTCCAGTTATTAAGGTCAGGAAATCATCCCATAGCCCAGTCCGATCGCCCTAACCAGCAGGGTCCCACTTCCAGTGCTACTAGTGGGCAACGCCCAAACAGACTCTATGCTCTTCAAACTTGATAGGTTTAGGAAAATTCTCCTGATGTCATTATTGGTACGTTACAGATTTTCTATGTTCATGTTTATGCTTTGCTAAATTAAGGTGCATCCTTGTCTTTTGTCACTCCATACATAGCAGGCGATTTTAGAATAAGTCCCAAAATTTTAGCAGATCCCTTTTTAGTCTCTACCCTAGTGGGTAAAACCATCACAGCTCAGCAGGTATACAGGAACTTCCCTATTATAATATTTCAAAAATTAACGTCAATAGTATAACTCGGTTTGGGTTTTTGTAGACAAAATGACCAAGGAAGCTCATTTCCTTCCAGTTTGTACCTCATATTCAATCGAGGATTACTTCAAAATCTATATCAGGGAGGTGCTCAGATTGCATGGTGTTCCATTAGCTATCATATCAGACAGAGGTCCACAGTTCACCTCTCATTTTTGGAAAGTGTTCCAAAAGGGTCTTGGTACCCAAGTCTATCTCAGTACAGCATTTCATCCTCAGATAGATGGCCAAGAAGAGAGGACTATTCAGACTCTTGAAGATATGCTAAGGGCATGTGCAATTGATTTTAAGGGAAGTTGAGATGACCACTTACCTCTGATTAAGTTTGCATACAACAATAGTTATCATTCCAATATTCTGATGGCTCCATTTGAAGCTCTTTATAGTAGGAGTTATAGATCTCTAGTAGGTTGGTTCAAATTTAGTGAGGCATCAGTCATCGGTCCTGACTAGGTATTCGACACGTTAGAGAAAATTCAGTTGATCAGAGAGACTTCAGGCTTCTTAGAGACGATAGAAGTCTTTTACAGATGTTCGTAGAAAGGATCTCAAGTTCGATGCCAATGACTATGTCTATCTCAAAATCTCTCCAATGAAGGTAGTGAAGAGGTTCGGCAAGAAAGGGAAACTCAGTCCCCGCTATGTCGGTCCCTTTAGGATTCTCAGTCGCTTTGGCAAGGTAGCTTATGAGTTTGAATTACCTTCATATCTAACATCAGTTCATCCGGTCTTCCATGTCTCCATGCTCTAGAAGTACATAGGTGACCCAACAGTTGTAGTCTCTATTCAGAACATTGATGTTCAGGACAACTTCTCTTATGAAGAGATTTCAGTTGAAATTTTAGACTATCATATTCTTAGGCTGAGGAACAAAAAAGTCCCTCTAGTCAAAGTTCTTTGGTGAAATCAGTCTGTTGAGGGAGCTACTTGGGAAGCAGAAGCATACATGCGTACCAAGTAGCCTCACCTTTTCTCCGCTAACCCAGATCAAGCTCAAGGTAACAGTCCTCCTTAAGCTTAGTTGGTTTCATATTCAACATTCAATACAACTTGATATTTCATTTGGTGTTCATGTTCGATCACAAATTTGGTATCAAGTACCACTGCATATTCAGTCATGCATACATGTATCAGTCCAGTAAATAACTAAGCATCAGATATTCATTCTCATTGCGAGAACCTTAGTCATGCATTCATGAATAATTTACACGTGCATCTGATATGCATGTTCAGTATAACCCATTCTGTTTGTCCGTCATAAGATCATGTTCCATCTACTTATATTCGGATTATTGTCTCCCCTCTCAGTCAATTCCATTCGAGGATGAAAGTTCTGAAGGGGGATATTGTAATACCCGTGCCTTTTTCTTAGCTAGAAATTATCTCAAGGATGCTAGGATTTACATTAAAATTTAAAAATATCTTTATAAATGTGGTATTTTTGAGATTTTCACTTTTTATCACGTGGGAAATTTAGTTAGCTTTCCAACGGTAGCAATTTTGTCCAAATCCAACATCAGACGAGGAAGTTATGGATGTTTTACTTGGAACTATCAAAAACTCCTAGGTATGATGGCCAAGTTGACAGACTGCCACATAAGGGATGAACCACCACTTTGACCATCACAGCCAAGGCAGTTGAGCCACGTACTGGATAAGGACTGATGAACGAGTTGACGAATCATCAAAGTTGTGACGAACCATCATCCAGGCCATCAACTCTTATCCAGTGAACCATATTTATAGTCTACATCTGACGGGCTAAGTGACGAACCATCAAGTATCTGACGAACCGTTAGTCGGATTATCACACGCCATGTTCAGTTTATTTCCAACTCATTTTAGTAGGGGTATTTTGGTAACTTACCACTCTCCATTATATACCCAGATAAGTCCGAATTCAACCATTTTGCTCATTATTATTTCATAAACAAAAACTAGGGTTTCTATCTAAATTTAATCTTCAAGAACAAGACCCAATCTTCTTCAAGAATCAATGGATTTCAAACCCTTCAAGTTCAAAAAAACATCAAGAACCTTGAGTCAGGTATGCGTAGAGTTTATCTATGGACCCCTTTTGTTCATAGAGTTCAAGAACCATGCTTTTAAATGAGAAACTTTGATTTCCTTGTGGTTATGTAATGTTGTTCATGTTAATGATCATTGTTTAAGCTTCAAGATATTAATTTAAGTTGACTTCCATGATGTATGCATGCTTTTAGTTAAAACCTATGAATTTGGGTGGTTCAAGATGATTAAAATTGTTGAGAAAACCTATGCCCCAAAGTGTGCATGCAAGTTGTTTGTTAAAATGCCTAGAATGCTAAAAATCGTGTTCCCATGACCCCATAGTATTTAAATGAAAAGCTATGTCAACTCTTAAGATGATTCCACATGAACTTCCATGCTATTGATATGTGTTGCTAGTATGATTATGCAATGAACATGATATTAAGGTTGTGCAAGTACTTCCATGTGACATGAAATCCTTTCCATGCAATACATTGTTGATAAACATGCTTAGTATGAAATCTCTTATGTACGATTTTATAAATTATGGACTCAAATCTTGTGATCAAGTTATGTCATGTGTGTCAGTCTCCTTCCATCGAGTCTTGGGTGTATTCGTACCAGAAAAATATAGTTACGTGCCTAGAGCCAAGTCACGTTACCCCGATAATATCAGTCAAGCCATGATAAATAGAACCCAGTAAGTCATGTGATCAGGAAACCTCCAAAATCTCATAATCTCAAAAAAAATCTCAGATAGTAGTGCTATTCCATCAGTTAATGGAAGTCAGTTATTCAGTCTATGTACAGTCAGTTAAATCATGTTCAGTCTCTTCAGATGGGAGTAAAAGTTAGCACCGAGTGAACCTAAGGATGGGAACTCACCTTCTAGTTTAGAGTGTGATTCTTAGTAGTCATCCTTGTGTTCTAGAACTACGTAGCCAGCGTAGGTTGAGACATCTTAACCTGTCAAACTAAGGTTGATGAGGTGGCTTAACCTGTCAGTTTAGCGTTCCCACCATTCTAATTTGAGTACCTGCCAGATGAGGGTCACTAACAACTATCCTTACCAGTGGCGTGGTATTGACACCCCTCCAGTCAAGGAAGAGATTGGACCCCAACTTAGCTATATGCATTATTGGGGCATGTCGGTTAAACAACTACCTCCCACAATTTCAGGCTTAGTATCCGTAAAAGAACTCAGATAGTTCTTCAGATATCAGTATACCAAGACTGCCAGATACAGTCAAATTTAGTTTTAGTATGGAACTCAGATAGTTCCATCAGACCCAGGACTGTCAGACATAGTCACCCATGTTGACAGAACCATAGTTGTAGTCATGTTAGAAATTAGTAAATCATGTATTATTGTACAGATCCACTCTTACAAGTCTACTTTTCTAGTTATTATGTATTTATGTTTTCATTCTCACATTCATATCAGTCAGTTAGTTAGCATTGTACATGGATATAACCCTATTTATGTTTAGCCTACCTCTCTTGTATACTCAGTACTCCAGTTATCTGATGCATTTGTGCTATGGTACTTTTTTTTCATGTTACACCATATGTTCAAAGACTCGAGTTCTAGACCAGCAGTAGCATTCACATTCCAGTGTACAGAGCTACAGTGAGTTCTCTTCATTTGAGGATAATATGATTTGATTTATTCATTTATTATTTCAGTTAGCTATCTGTTTATGGAGTTTTTTGGAGACATGTTCCTTTAACTCCTTATTCAGACAGTGTTTAGAGCCTCCCAGATTTAGTTCAGTTTTGATTCAGACTTCAGTTATCTTGGGTATTTTTCACCCACATGGATCTCATAATTATTTCAGTTGAACCTTATGGTCTATTGTTTATGTTTTCCACATATTACATGTATGTTATGCAATATATAGGTATGGATATCAATCATAGGTTAGCTTGTGGTCTCTCGGGGTCATGAGCACCGTGTAGTGTTCCGATTCAAAAAATTGAGGTATTACGGAGATAAACTGAATAACTATGTAAAATATCAAATAAAGTCTGAATACTGAATAACAGATTGTAGTGTCTGAATGCCTCTAAACTGAATAACTATGAGTTGATGGGACAAGCCCCAACTAACTCCAACTAACTACTAAACTGAAAGCATGACAATAAATAATCCATCCTCGAAATATGAGGACTCACTATTGCTACTGCTGAGAGTCTGTTACTACTACTAAGAGTCTTAGAAGTCTAAGTATGATTTAGAAACTGAGACTTATGATATAATACATCGTAGCACAAAATAAAGGTATGTGATTAGTACTTTGAATATAGTAGTATGCTAAATGAGGTAGGCTAATATGTATGGTCTCATGAACTAGAATAATAATTAGCTGAACATACATGTAAAACATGGAGTACTAAATAGAATTCATAAATGTTTGTAAATATTGAAGGTACGTGAAATTTATAGATTCTGAGGATGCATGACAAAACATATAATATAAACTGAATAAAATCTATAGACTAAAATACAGAGATAATTGATATCTATATGTTTTGATCAAACAATACTAAGATTGAATGTCTGAACTGATTACTGGACTAGGACTGTAACTGAAAATCTGTGACTGAGACTGTGACTAAGACTGTGGGAGGTACCATCTAACGAACATTCCCCAATCTGAGCTAATTGGGTCCAACCTATAACCTACCAACGCTAGCTATGTGGATCTACTATACTGATATACTGTCCTGAAGGACTAAGGGTGTCAAGCCTGAACTGAAGAGTGACCCCTACGAGATAGTCAAGCCTAAGTTAATGGATGACCTAACATATCCTACGCTATTACGTAGTTCTAGAGTTTAGAGGCTTCTACTACAGACTCTGCCTATCTGATGGGGAATCCACCTTCCCAACACTCGCTCGGTGCTAAATCCTACTCCTAATAGAAAGACACTACTGAAATACTAGACTGTTCTGAGTTTAGCTGACTGTTCTGATAATGTTCATAATATAACTTGAAGTTATTCTACAGATTCTTAAATTAGACTAAGTAAACATCAATGGTTTTTAGGTATTCAATACCCCCAGGATTAAAAAGCAATAATAGTAAAACGACACTAAATCTTGGAGGACATACCATGAAGGCTTCTATCAAATATTCATTCCTATAAGCATTTTATCAAACACTTGATGTGCATGGTGTATATAGAGCATTGAAATTAGTTTAAATCTTGTAGTAACGCACAATTTCACCACCAGTATAACACATCATGAATTAAATTAGTCGACAACAATATTTAAACATATGGAGTTTAGTAATAGACATCAATTTTGCTAAACCGTGGTATAAAACAAGATTTATGCGAATTTATGGTTTAATCATAATTTAGAATCAATATAACTGAAAAAAAGATCAAAATTTTGTAATTTAAATCGGATACTTGGACTCCTTTGGTGGAAGGAATCCATGGATGAACATTTAACATACCAGGGTTAAAGAATTTTAAATGATTGATGGTGAGTTCTTTAGAATTGGCTATGAATTTAAGAGATAAGGTTTCTTGTTCTTCAAATAGGGATCTTTAATTTTGAGGGTAATTTATTATATGATGATTATTTAGGCCATTTAGTGGTTAAATCTCGTGTTTTAGGCGGATTAGGGTCGTGGAAAAAGCCAAATACCCCTAAACGAATTTAAAAAATTAGGCTGGAAACTGAATATCCTGATTTTTGGATCCAGTGTGACACGGTGCAATTGCATTGGGCTACTCGAAATTGACAATCCTCATTTTTTCCAATGGCTCAATGCAGTGCCATTGTTCTAAGCCTTTGGAATGCCATTTTGGCCACCTCAGCGATGCACCATTATCGCAGAGGCTTACTGGAAATTGTCAAATGTGAACTGGGTCCTTGGCACGATGCGCCAATATCATGTTCCCTTACTGGAAATTGACAATTTTCATTTTGACTGGCTCCGTGATGTGCTAGTGACCAAAATTATGATGTTTAACGAATAAAACTTAAAATCGCCATAACTTCCTACTCGTTTATCAAATTCAAGCGAATCTTATATCGTTGGAAAGATAATTCAATTTCCCACATCTTGGAGGGATCTAATCTGAGGAATAATGAGTATTTCAAAAAATTTATATTAGGATACTCATGAGTTAGCGCCAAATGAGTTCTTTATTGATAAAACTCATCAATTTCATCGATAAACTCATCAAAAATATCCTAGCTGTCGTTTACAAATTTTTCGTCCAATATGGCTACCTTATCCAGTGGGAATATTCCACCGAATAATAATAACAATCAGAGTATAGATCAAACTAATCGATTCATTTAAAAGGAAGCTGGAAATACAAAATATGCAGATTTATTAAAATCAAAAGTGCTGGATGCTAGTTGCATTAGGGTTCCTCCTAAACCAATTTTTATGCTACATGGGGAGCCTTTAATTATGTAGAAATCATCAGAGGTGCAACATCTTATCACACAGGAGAATCTACAGTATGCTATCATTGGTAAATTCTCACATGGTAAACCTCGCATTGATGTATTACGTAAAATTATTCCATCTCAATGTGGAATCAAGCGTCCATGTACAATTGGGGTTTTGGATGGAAGGCACACCTTAATAAGGTTGTATGCGATTGAAGACTACATTCAACTTTTGTGAACAACAACATTTTACATTGGATCAATGGATAGATATTAACATATAAGTAATTTAAAATGGGACCCATGGTTTGAACCTGATGTTGAAACTACAGTCGCAGTAGCTTGGATTTCCATTCCAGATTTGCCTCCAAATTTTATTGCCAAAGATGCAATTTTAACTGTTGCTTTAGCAGATGGCAAACCATTTACAGTTGATATGGCTACTAAAAATCACACTAGACCCAGCTGTGCAAGAGTAAAAGTAGAGGTTGATTTAGTAGAAAAACTACCCCAAAGAATTTGAATTAATGAGGAGAATGAATCTACTAGAAAAATTAAATCCAAATAGGTTCAGATTGAGTATGATTATGTGCCTAAACATTGTCGTGAATGTTGTCTTCTAAGACATGATGAAGAAAGTTGTTGGAATAAACACCAATAATTAGATGCAAAATAGAAGGAAGGACAGAAAGAAGCAGAGGTAATCAGTAAAGAACAAGAGAACAACAAGCATGACAATCATCCACAAAAGTCAGATAATGCAGCAAAAGGAACATTTAACAATCATCAATGGCTAACAATGAAGAATAGGTATAAGAGGGACAGTTATGGTCGTATTCTGGGTAAGGTCATAAGAATATATAAAAAGAAGTGCAGACTTCTAATGCTTTTGAAGCTTTACAAGGTGAGAAAGAAAAGCACCAAAATAAAAACAAAGAAGAGGGGGTCATTAATTCTGAACAACAGAAAGAAGAAGCAAAGATAAGTACAAAAGATTTGGTTACCCAAAGGTTTGGAAAAGGTACAGAGAATGCTCCAGATGTCACTAAAGCAACTAAAGAGATTATTTCGAGTGGTGCACATAATTCTTCAAGTCAGCTTCAAATAATTCAACATTGTCCTGAAAAGAAGAGAAGAGTTAAAGTACATAATAAGAATATGAGTGCAGATAGCAAGAATGACAACAATCCACCAAGGAGCAGTCAATAGGAATATAATAAAGAGAATGATCAGAATATAGGCAAAGGAAGCATAAATATATCAGATAAACAGATACATATGCAGGTTTTTAATGAAGAATTGAAGGAGTTGATGGTACTTGAAGGGATTAGACCTTTAGCAATGTAGATAGATAATTTTATGAAGAGTAGTAATAAAGCAAAAGAAGATCTAGATGACAATGATTTGGAAGATAACATCAATCCATTTGCAAAATAAGCAGATAAGTCACCTAAGAAAGTGAAAGCTTTGAAGGAGAAATAAGCAACAAATAAGAAGAAAAAGAAGGGTGTTAGTACTAAGTTAGCTGAGGATAAATCAATAACAATACATACAACAATGCATGCAAGAAGTTAAACAGCTAGATCAAAATCCAAATGAATGCATTGATATGGAACATTAGGTCTATTAACACACAATAGGCTTTTACGAGACTGATAATAATGCAGAGAAGATACCAATTTTAATTTAGTGGTATTATGGAACCTTTTCAAGATGGACAACAAAAAAAGGAGTATAGGAAGAGGCTGGGAATAAAGAATGCAGTTCTTAATGTTTATGGAAAGATATGGGCTTTTTCTGAAGAGAATTTAGAGTATACTATTGTTAAAGATGAAGACTAGCAACTTACTCTGAAATTGGCCAATCAGAATATAGGTATATCATTGTGGCGACTTTACTGTATGCAAAATTAATGCTAATAAGAGATTATCACTATGGGATTCCTTAGTGGATTAATCAGACACATATCCAATGCCATGGACAATTGGTGAGGATTTTAATGTGATAAGAAGTTACGAGGAAAAGTTAGGAGGATTTTCTTTTATATTTAATGAGATAAAAGATTTTAATCAATGTATCAATTTATGTAATATGGAAGAATATCTTTTTAAGGGACGTAAGTTCACATGTTGGAATAGAAGAACTAATGAAGATTGCATATTCAAGATATTAGATAGGGTTCTGTGTAATGATAGAATGCAAAATATAATTCAAAAGATGGAAGTGGAGCATCTAGCGAGGAGTGAATTATATCACTCACCATTATTAATCCAACGCATAAGAGAAAGTGATCAGATAGTTAGATCTTTTAAATTTCTGAATTTCTAGCTCAGGAGGAATCTTGTATGGAGGTGATCAAGCAAAGTTGGAATTCTCAAGTTGCAGGTAATCCATTTATAGTGTTGTAGTACAAACTAAAAAACACTAAGTCAGCACTTACTAAGTAGAGCGAAAATCATTTGGGTGATATATTCAAGGAAATAGCTACTTTGGAAGATATTATCAAGGTAAGAGAGAAGTAGCTTGAAGAAACTCCCACTAGAGTGGATAGAACTAATTTGTTTTAGGCTCATGCTGAATTAAACATGCAACTTAAGAGAGAAAAGATTTTTAGAGATAAAAAGTTGGGTATGAATGGTTCAAGGATGGAGAAAGGAATACTAAGTTTTTTCACACTATTGTAAAAGGAAGAAGAAGCAGACTCATGATTAATAGAATTCAAAATAATTAGGGAGAATGGATAAAAGAAATACAAGATATTGCAGAATCAGCTGTTAATTTTTTCCAGGATCAGTTTTCTAAGCAGCAGGATGGAGAAGATTTTTTCATGCTAAATGAAATACTAAAGATGGTGAGAGAAGATCATAACAAGGACATTATATGGATACCAGATAAGAAAGAAGCCAGACAAGCTATAATAGGATTAAATATAAACAGTGCAGGGGGCCAGATGGAATGACATGAGTTTTTTATCGTGATGCATGGGAGATTATTAAGCAGGATATTCACAAAATGGTAACTGCTTTCTTTTGTGGCTTCTATCTTCCTAGATTTATTACTCATACAAATTTTGAATTGATACCAAAAAAGTTAAAAGTGAATACTTTTTTTGATATGAGGCCTATTTCCCTTAGTAATTTTGTGAACAAGATTTTCTAAAAAATTGTTCATGAAAGAATTAAAGGAATGTTACCTCAATTGATTTCACCAGAACAGACAGGTTTTATTCAGGGAATAAATATTGCTGAAAATATACTGGTGGTTCAGGAGATTGTGGCTAAAATTAGGAAGAGAGGCAAAAAACCTAACATGGTCATGAAACTTGACATGATGAAGGCATATGACAGAGTTGAGTGGTTTTTTTTAACTAAGGTATTGAGGAAGTTTGAATTTTTAGAGGTGATTATAGACATGATCTTCAGATTATTGGAAAACAATTGGTAATCCATAATTCTGAATGGTTAACCAAAAGGATTTTTTTGGTCAATAAGAGGATTAAAATAGGGGGATGCATTGTCACCATCTTTGTTCATCATAGATGCAGAGGTGCTGTCAAGGTCACTGAAGAAGTTAATGTAAAATAAGGATTTCAAATACTTTGGGATGCCAAGAGGAAGTCTAAAACTGAATCATCTAGCTTTTGCAGATGATATGATAATCCAATGTAAAGCTGAGGTGAAGACTTTCCAACTGGTCACTAATACTTTGGAAAAATATGAGGAACTTTTTGGGCAAAAGATACACAAGGAAAAGAGTGCAATTTATTTACACAAGGAAGTATCCAATGGAGTAGGAATTATTACAGAGATAGCTACTGGTATCATGAGAAGAGAATTTCCTTTCATATACTCAGGTTTTCCAATATTTTATATGAGAAGAAAGAAGGATTATTATCAGCAAATATTGAATAAAATTGTGTGTAAGATGCAGTCTTAGAAAGAAAAATTGCTATCTTATGGAGGAAGGGCAATGTTGATCAAACATGTGTTGCAAAGTATCCCTATACATTTCTTATTAGTAATAAACCCTCCTTTGAATGTGTTGAATACTATTGAAAAAATATTTGCTCAATTTTTTTGGAAATGTAAAATAGGTGAAAAAGGACATTGGGTGAACTGGCAAACTGTATGCTTACCACAAGATGAAGGTGGCTTGGGTTTTAAAAGAATTGGGGATATTTCTATGGCTTTATTTTGAAATCTCTATTGTAACTTTAGGACCACAGAGTCATTATGGAAGGTTTACATATTTAATAAATATTGCTAGGAGGAGCACCCAAAAATAGTCATATGGAAAACTGGTGGATGTGGATCTCAAGTGTGGAAGAAGATGCTTATTGCTAGGGATCTAGTGGAACATCTAATTATATGGCAATTGAGTCAAACAAATTCTGATATTTGGTTTGATAATTGGAATGGGTAAGATGATCTTTTTTCTAAAATGGAAGGACGACAAAGGGAGCAAGAACAGTATAGGGAGGTGAAGGAATTGGTAAGAGAAGGAAATTGGGATGCACAGCTGATTAGAATAATTTTTATAGAGAAGATAGCAAATCATAATCTTAAGCAGGTGATGCCTGCATCAGAAGAAGGGAAATATTATCCAATATGGAGTATTGAACCTAAAGCTCTATTTACAGTGAAGTCAGTCTGGCATTATATAAGGAATAGGGATAGCACTAACAATACTTTAAAGAGGATATGGGTGAAAGGATTGCCTTTTAAGATATGTATTTTCATGTGGAAGTTATGGAGAAGGAGAGTTCCAGTAGATGATACGATGGGGATATTTGGATTGCAAGGCCCTTCAAAATATTGGTGCTGTGAGAAACCAGAAGTGAAGACAATGACACATGTCTTTAGAAATTCTCTTTAAGCTAATAGGACTTGGTCCTACTTTTCTTCTTTTGTAGGTATTCCTATTCAACATTTGACACTGAGAGGAACAATATTAAGTTGATAGAATACTGAAGTAAAAGGAAGGGAACAACCATATTAGTTTGCTATACCTATCATTATTCTATGGGAATTGTGGAGGAGAAGGAATAGAAAAAAGCATGAAGGCAAGGACACTTCAGCCTTAAGGACAATATACAACATTACCAGAAATTTGAGTATATTGTTGAATGTCTGAAAGCCAAAATTGGATTGTCGAGATGATTGGCCACATATAACTAAGGAGATGGGCAAGTTAAAAATAAAGGTTAAATCTATAAAAGTTTTATGGAAAGAACCATATAAGGGATGGGTAAACAAAGATGGAGCACTTAGAGGTAAAGATGGAGAAAGCTCATATGAAGTTTTTTATGCAGCTAAGCATGGTACAAAATCTCAGCACAATAAGATCATATTTCAAATGGATTCTTTACTCATGCAAAAGGTTTGAACAGCTAAATGGCCATTCCCTTAGAATATAGCATACATAGTCAAACAAATTCACAATTTCATGCATAATAAAAAAGTTCAGTATCAACATATTTTTAGGGAAGGGGACCAACTGGGAAACTATTTAGCAAATGAGGCCATAGATGCAGGTACTTTTACCATTACAAATTTATAGTAGTTACAGAGTTGAGGGAAAGCTACCTAAACAGTGATAAATAGCAAAGTCCATACTTGAGGATCATACAAGTCAAGGGATACAGAGGAGAAGAAAATTCATACTGAAAAAGGTACATGCAATTTAAGTGGGTAATGCAAGTACTAGTTTTAAGATACTACAGCCAGCATAAAGGAACATCTACAACAACAGAAGATTGATGGATTGGATGGAATAACATATAATTGAGAAGAAGATGTAAAGAGGATCAATTGGGAGGCCAAGGACAAGAAAGCCATACAAAATATTTGTTAAGTAGATCTAGAAATAACAGAGTAAGATAAGAAGAGAGAAACATACTTCGCTATTACAGTTTTAAGAAGAAGACTGGAGCCATCTTAACTATTCAAAAACATTTGCCTTATGTTGGAGATCAAAGCTGCAATAGAAAAATTGAGTCAGCTGGAATGAGTGCAATTGAGCTTTTGAATTGACTAAAAAGATGAATCGTCTACCAACGAAAGGAAGCAACAAAGAGGAAGAAGGCGAATTTCATTTTATAATTAGGAATCTAGTCCTTTTTAGAAACCCTACATGTTATATTTGTTTAATAAAAGTAGTTTGGATAGGCTGGGTTAAGAATAGGTGTAGGTTGTTTGTTTCATTGTATGGTGGATTGGTCCATCAAGTTTGATTATTAATAAAATCCAAAATTAACCAAAATAAATATAAGGATACTTATGTATTGTTTCTTAAGTTATGCTAGGAAAATATGGGATATTACAATATCTCCCCATTGGAATCATTCATCCTCGAATAAGACTTGCTAAGCTGAGAAAGTGGGTGGACTGAGATTTCACACTGAATATGCATATCTGACGCATGGAAACATGACTAAACTAATTCATGAATGTACGACTGACATGAACATGATGTACAACTGAAACTGAGCATGATAGAGAGAAATCTTAAGAAGATTAGTACCTTAAACTGAATCTAAATTCGAGGAGAAAAGATGAGGTTACTTGGTTCGAATATTTGTTTCTTCTTCCTAAGTGGCTCCCTAAATGGATTGATTCTATCATAGAACTTTGACTAGTAGAACTTCTTTATTCCTTAGTCTACGAACTTGATGATTGATAATTTCAATTGGAACTTCCTCACAGGAAAGACAGTTCTGAACATCTATGCTTTATAGGGGAACAACTACAGTTGAATCATCAGTACATTTATTCAATAATGAGGCATAAAACACTAGGTCTACCATAGCTAGATCTAAAGGAAACTCAAGGTCGTAAGCTACCTTTTCGAAATAACTGAGAATTCTAAAAAGACCGACATATTAGGGACTGGGTTTCCTTTCTTGCCAAATCCATTTAGTCCCATCATGGGAGATATTTTTAAGTACATAAAATCATAGACCCCAAACCCAAGATCCTTTCTCCTCATATCTTCATACAATTTCTGTAAGCTCTAGGCTATTCGAAGACTTTTTCTGATCAACTAAATCTTGACTAATGCATCAAAAACCAACTCAGGCCCTACTATCATGGCCTCACAAACTTCAAACCAATCAATCAGAGATCTACATCTCTTACCATAAAGAGCCTTAAACGGAGCCATCTGGATACTAGATTGATAGCTTTTATTAAATTGCAATTCAATCAAAGGAAAGTGGTCATCCCAACTACCTTTATAATCAAGTATGCATGCTCTCAACATATCTTCAAGAGCGTTAATAGTTCTTTTTGCTTGACCATCTATCTAAGGGTGAAAGGCTTTATTGAGATGGACTTGGGTACTAATACCCTTTTGGAATGCTTTCTAGAAATAAGAGGTAAACTGGGTACCACTATCTGAGATGATAGATAAAGGAACACCATGCAACCTAACCAACTCTCTGAGATAGAGTTTGGCATAGTGCTCGGCTAAATAAGATTTATGGACTGGTAAGAAATAAGCTGATTTGGTCATCTTGTCTATGATAAACCAAATAGAATCATGCTGATGAAAAGTATGAGGTATTCCCATCATAAAGTCCATGTTCACTTGTTCCTATTTCCACATAGGAATACTAAATTTCTGCATGGACCTAGTAGGCTTTTGGTGCTCAATCTTAACCTGCTAATATATAGAGCACTTAGCTACAAACTCTGCAATATCCCTTTTCATCCCACTCTAAATAGATCTTTCACAAATTGCGGTACATCTTAGTGGCTACTATATGAATAGAGAAGTGTGCACCATGCACTTTTCCAAGAATTTATTGCCTCAAGTATCTACACCAGGCACACATAGTCGACCTGACAATGAAACATACCATCTCCCCCTTGGGAGAAAACCTCCACTTTCTGATCTCTGACTGATTCTTTCAACTTAACTAGACAGGGATATCTATACTACTTTTCCTTCACCTCGAAAACTAGAGATAATTCATAGCTACTATGCACCAATACACTACCTTATGCTGAATCAACTAAGCGGACACCTAGTCGGGCAAGATGATGAACTTCCTGACCTAATTTCTTCTTACCATCCTCAACATGAGAAACACTACCCATAAACAACCTACTAAGAGCATCTACCACTATATTGGCCTTTCCTAAATGATACAGAACACTCATATCATAATATTTTTAATAACTCTAACCACCTTCTCTGATGCAAATTGAAGTCTTTCAGTGAGAACATATACTGCAAGCCTTTGTGATCTATAAACACATCTACATGTACCTCATACAAATAGTGCCTTTAAATATTTAAGGTAAACACTACTATTGCTAACTAAAGATCATAAGTAGTGTAATTCTTCTCATGGGGATTAAGTTGTATAGAGGAATAGGTTATGACCTTAACTCTCTGCATGAGGATGCAACCCAAACCTTCTCTACATGCATCACAATATACAACAAACTTATTTGAACCATCTGGTAGAGTCAAAATTAGGGTTGAGGTGAGTTGAGTCTTCAATTCTTGAAAATTCTTCTCGTAAGAATATGACCACCAAAACTTAAATTTCTTCTGAGTCATTCTGGACATAGGGGATGTAATAGATGAAAATACTTTAATGCCATTACCAAAAATAATATGACCAAGAAAACCTACTGATCTTTGCCAGAAATCATATTTATTGAATTTAGAAAATAACCTACTGATATTTGACTATTAGATGTTATATTTTATTAGATTGGACACTTTGATGTTGAATTCAGGGAGTTGAGCTTTCGATTGATGCTTTGAACTGTGTTTTCGCTTGCGGAACTACCATTTAAGGCATGTTAAGATGTACCTTGACTTTTTTAAAGAGATTATGTATTGTATGATTGTTTGTTTGTATTTTGTGTTTCGTTTAGAATTGGGACCATGATTAAGAGAAACAACGAGAATCTCTATTGTGTCGGAGTATTTTGATGGATTTTATTTAGATAAATACTTATCCTAGTTAGTTTTGCTACTTATAAATATCTATAGAACAGATTGTAAATGGATAACATGGTATTTTTGAATAATTGATAGGGATTACCTATACTATGAACTTGTATCGGACTTGGTGATTTTTTAGAGGATAGTTAGGCTATATTTACCTTGTTATGGAATGGTTGAGTTATAGTAATCATTGGGAGTATAAATGATTTTGTAAAAATGGATGACCCTTATAATATGAACAAACTAGGTTTGGGTAGTTTTGCAGTGTATTGTTATTGAGATTGTTGTTAATTTTCTGTTGCCTATTTTGGGGTTTATGTTAACATTGTTGTTGACTTCAAGAATTATTTATTATCATATTCCCGAGTAGGGTTTTATGTGGGTATTATTCCTAATTTGGAGATTATATATTGTGTTGATGCCCGAGTGAGGGCTTGAGTTGATATTTTAGTCTATCATTGTATATTTAATTATCCTATTTGTTATTGTGTCGTGAGTAAGGATTGACTTCTATCATACACTATGTTGGTTCATTAAATTTCCTTTACCATATGGATGACACTTAAATGAGGGACTTTAAATATCATTGTTGATGTCAGGCATGACTATTTATACTAGTCTTTCCCTATATGGTAGATCATGGCCATATAGAGTTGATTATGATCATACTTGTACTTGTACTAAATTTATTCATATTTTCTGATCGTGACAGTGTCATCCTTATATCATTCATACATATTCATGATATTGACACTACTAAGGTTTTTCTTGCATTCGAAGGAAAATGATATTTTCATAAAACCCTTAGCCAAAGGTCACTCACTAGCAAGGTTGATTGATACATTTTCATGTGAATTATTGAATCCTTGGTTGGTGAACATTATCCACTTCTCTGTGATATTGTGGTAACCTTAATTTGTGAATACTAACTGAAGAGGTGGATTTGAGATTATGAAGAGTATATAGGTTGAGAACCCTCCATGGTCCTACTTTTGGAGAAAGATTTTTTGAAGGTATATACTGGAAGTTAGGTGATAAATTTCAAACATTCATCATCATCACCACATTACATTGCATTGCCTTTCTTAGTATGGTTTCATATCGTGTTTGTATTTACTTATCTATTGTATTACTGTCATAAAACCTTATTTATGATATAGTATTTGAAAATTCATTTCACTTATGATATCATCTTATTTATACCTTGAGGTTGAGGTATTGAGACATAGGTTATGGTTGTGGCTTGATTAGAGAGATAGTTGTGCAGCAACTTTGGATAGTATTTGATATACTATATTATGCACACTCTCCATGTTTCTATCACATATTGTTCGTCGATTATAATTGATTAAGTTTGATATATTGTATTAGTAAGTCTTCTTCATAATAAACATTCCTAATTTGTTGATAATAATGTCTAGCATTGACTTTCCTAGGTTAAGGTGCCTACCCTGTATAGGTTTATGTTGTTGTTGTGTTATGTTACCTTTATAGGGTGAAATGGTGTAATTTTTTTCTATAGAATTGTTTGGAAAACCATGGTTATTTGGATGATGGTTATATCCATTGATTTTGATTAGGATTGGATATCGATGATGCTTTCTAGGTTCATGTGGTTTTGTACTTACCTTTGTTTTTGTTTTATTTTTCTTATTTTCTACACCCCGTGTATGAAAAGGATTGAGTAACATCTTGTGCTAGCAGTCATATTCCATAGAATCTTGGATGATAAGGGGTATAATGACATTATGTTAGGGGATCTAGAGCACTCGAAGGGGTGAAGTGCTTTCTTTTATTGTATACATATAAATATTAAGGAGGTCTTTGAGGTTATTTTAAGATGCGTAGGGGTTTTGTAATGTGGCCGGATGAGATCCTGGTGGTGTTTTTCGAAGTATACGGGAGGGAAAGTTTGAGGTGGCTAACCAGATTGTTTAATGGCATTTTCAAGACTTCAAAGATGCCCGAGGCTTGGAGATGGAGTATGATGATTCCTCTATACAAGATCAAGGGAGACATTCAAAGTTGCATCAACTATAAGGGAATTAAGTTATTAAGTCACTTTATGAAGATTTATGAGAGAGTGGTCGTGTAGTGGTTGAGGAGGATCATGTCTATTTCTGTGAATCAATTTGGATTTATGCTTGGTTTCTCAATGATAGAGGCAATTCACCTTGTTTGGACAATAGTAGAGATGTATAGGAAGAGGAAGAGGGAGTAATACATACTGTTCATCGACCTAGAGAAGGCGCACAATAAAGTTCCTAGGGAGGTTCTTTGGAGATTGTTATGACCCAAACTGGGGCCTGGCCGTGATGGACATCCCAAACCATGAAGGCCTAGAATGCCCTTCTCTATCTGCTAATCATGCACAACATTCATAGAATAAAAGAATATGTTGAAATAAAATCAAATACGAAAATATGGTCATACTTTGAATTTAATTTAACAATGAAGGATAAAACCCCAATATCAACAAAATAACATCTGAACCAGTCTGCGAAATCTCTACTACACCTGAAAATAACAACTATCTGAAAACTGGGAGAAGGACCCCAGTAGACCAAAACCATAATAAGTAACATAATCTGAAACACATAGGCCTTATGAAATAAAGAAGGCTTACCAATTACACACATCACTGCTGTCTAAAAACTCTGTGGCTTAGTAGGACCTCTGCACTGAACTTTAGACCCTGGAAGGTAGGGGAGGTCAATACAAATGTATTGGTATGCAGAGCAAATCCAAAATAATTATTTGTATTCAATATATATGAGAGTAATTTAAAATAGTTCATAAACATATCATATAGTAAGAAATCTTATGGGCATTTTTGAAAGACTCTGTAAAATCATCTGAACTCTGTGACACTCTTTGTTTTACTTCTGCGCAAGGTGGCATACCCTACAATTCTATAATTCTTTGGGCTATAAGGAATCTATCATTAACTCGGTTGCCAAGCCCTCCCTAACCCAAGTGTGCCTCAAGGGTCAGAGTCTCTGAATCTATTACGCCACACAACCGTCGCTAGAGTACGATAATAATCTGCCTGTATTGGCAAATACGGGTTTAGGCTAAGAGTTACATGAAATTAAGCCTTCTTCGGATAACCACCTAACCCTGTTTATGCCCATTTTTAACTGTTTAAAACATGCATTCTCTAAAAATATATTCTGAAAACATTCTCAGAAGACATACTCTAAAAACATATTCTATTATGGCATACGTACTTGTGGTATCGTCATACCATTGACTTGTAACTGACATCCTGAGACATTATTAGAATATTAGAATCTCTGTTTCCAAAAGAAAAATTTGGGACCGCCTTATCAGTAAATCTGTTCGAAGCACCCTTTCCTTAAATACTCATGTAAACACATGTATGCAACTCTCTTTGACAACATTTCAAATGATACAGGGTGGTCATGTCAAAATTCTTAATCTAATGTAAATATTTCTCTCTTTAACAAAACACATTTTTATGTAGAAACTACCTCTCAAAATCTCTAAATCAAGCTCAAAATACTGTCATATTTGAGTAGACTATTTTCAAGCCATAAATCATGCATATCAAATCATTCACAATAAGATCACAAATTTAAAGTCAGCACAAGAGAGGGATTTCATAATTTATGCTCTCAAACAATCTTCATATCTGAATTTTTCATACATATACATATACGTATAAATCAATTTAAGGGGAAAGGCCTAAGGGCCAAATCAACAATGCATTTGAACATTTATATTGCATAATGAAATTATGTATTTCATCATGCTTGAAAATATTTAAATCATGTTCTAGTGTTTTCAAGCCCATGTAGTTTTTAGGATAAACACCACATACCTCAAATTAATTAGTTTAAAGAGAAGAACTCAAATCTCGATTCGTTCCTTTGAAATCTTGAACTTAAGGTTTGATTTTCTTGAATTTCTTGTTGTTGAAGAAACCCTAGTTTAATCTTATTTTGAGAGTGAAGAGGAAGTTTTTGATGTTGTAAAACTGATAGTTACTGATTAATAATGCTTATGGGGTGATTTAATTGGTGCAAAAGGTTTTTGGAGTGAAGGAAAGACCAAAATACCCCTAAAGAAACCCAAAAAAATGCATAATTTCATTAATAGATGACCAGGGTTGATGGGCCATCACTTAAGTGATAAGTCATCAGCCAGGTCATCACCTTTGGGCTGGTTTTCACCATTCACCTCCTTATGCTGATGACCAGGTCTAATGGGCCATCACACAACTGATAAGTTGTCAACCTCGTGGTCATGTTTTGCTAGATGGACATTTCAATATAAAATAATCATAACATTCTACTCCAATATTGGATTTTTGAAAAATTGGTGTCGTTGGAAGGAGGACTCAAAGAAATTTCATTTGATATATTGTAGGCCCCCAATTCATCTTATAAAAGGAGTTATGGTCTATTGAAGTTGATTTAAGTTTGGACGCTCACTAAAACGTGAACGATAGGAAATCTTTTAACTAGTTCTTGAGTTAAGGGACCTCTATGATCTCAACTTATTCCCAACTACATTCACACAATACATAAATGATTAACAAACTATATTTGTATTGGATTTATGTATGTTGGATCATCTACGCATAGAAATAACGGTTTTCATTCTTGCCCATAATGAGGGGCGTTACATTATCTCCCCTTGGGATCATTCGTCCCCGAATAATGGGTAGGAATATTGAATTCTTAAGGGTATGGTATAACGTGGACATGATATGTCTTCTAAGAAGGGTTATAGCTTAGATAAAACATTTAAACTTCTATTATGAAACTGAATTCTGAGCTAACTTGACTTTACTTGCTTTAAGGAGCTAATTCATGCTGAAAGTTTAGGATTCCGTTGAAGTGTTCATGATCCAATCCTATATATTGAATTGAGAAGTAATAACTTAGGAAAGTATGAATCATGAGGTAACAAGACTTAGACTGTACCAGGGTATTACACTATCTGAGCTAAAATACTAAAAAAAAATTGAGATTATGCATTAAACTCTTATGACCTGAGTCATGACTAAACAGATGAACCTTAAACATGATGCTTGGACTCAATTGGATTCTCCATTTATATAGATGGAATATATTATCTCTTGGGATGGTCATACACATGAGACTTGGATAGTAGGATCAGGTGAAAAGGTGGAAAGCCACAGCAACTTGTCTGCCTGACTGTTAAACTGAATTTTTGGCTATTCAGATTGAACTATACTGGAAACTTATATGTAACTGGAGTATCTCTTCCACATCCTCTCTAAATAAGTTCTAGTACTGTTATGGAGCAAAGAATCTTGAGCATGAGTTACATACTGCATCCAACTATGGAATCACAACAATGACATCACCCTATAACATGGAATATAAACATATAGCTCATAAACTAGGATAGAATTACCAAGCCTGAGAAAATACAACTTCTTACTTTCATGATTCGCACACTTCTCAAATGTCCCTTAACTATACTATTATCCTTAAATGCCATATATATTTGATTCAAATTATAACTCTCATATGGGCATTTATAAATCTTTCTACTAATGTCTATAGTAGCTTAAATCCTCTCACCGTGATCAAGCCAAACTCCAATTCACAAACGACAACATGCCACACTACGGTACTAGTCCAAAGCATATGATTCAACCTTCTACATCCTTTTAAAGTTCACCCTACCCATATCGTGCCTTCCCACTTTAATGAATAACTTTGATCTCTTACTATGGATTCACTAGAACATATTGCGTTCCTCCACTTAAATCCCAATAGGTCATTTATGCCTATCTTTATAACCACATATGAACTTCAATACAAACATCCATGGAGACATACTTCACATATTCTCTAAACCACTATGAATACAACTCCCATGCACTACCCTAAGAACTTTCACACACCAATATGCACTAACCATCACATGTATACAAGACTTGGCCCTAAATTTTACTTCACACTTATGGCCTTATCTAAAACAAGCATACAATGATCTTTTATCAACAAGAAAACATTCAATCATCACCACTATCATTACATAAGGAGGAGCCACTAAAAGGTTAGAACATAAGACCTTGAAGCATGAAAGGATATTATATGAGACTTGACACTTAACCGAGGCCTGAGAAACAGCAAATTAACAGAGTGATCTGAATTGAGGGCATAACAGCAAATTAACAGAGTGATCTGAATTGAGGGCATACCTGGCTATAAGCTGAATCTCGCCAATCATTTGGTATGTACCATGAGTTATGGGAACTGAGCATACTATAAAGTGCAAGTACATGAGTCATGTGATGCATGACCTGAATTTGGAGTTCATAACATATGGATTGTGATTCTGACTAATGAAGGAACTGGAACTCCTCATTTTGGGACTGGAAGAGAACATGATTTACTATCATATACTTTAACATGAACCATGATCATAGAACTAAAAAGTAAGGCATTAGTATGTATTAGGATAACTAAAAAGTATAGAGATATGAATGGGTTGAGCCTCACCCTCACTTTCTGATGTTCTATATCATACTAACATCACTACTAGAATCTGAGAGCCTGTCTTGGTCTCTTGTTTTATGATATCCCCCTTAGCTTTAAGCCATAATCTTAAGTTTGAGAGATCACTTACTAGACTCCAAACTGAACTACAGTCACTGCACTCTGGGGTCTGGAATACGACAATACACGTAATTAATAAAACTTAACCCAAATGGATACACCTGGTAGTGGAAACCCTACTGCTAATCTTACCTTCTAAGACACACTCTATCTTTCTATAGCCCCAGAAGTTAATCACATAATACTTAAATACTTACTAACTTCAAATCCTCGTGAGTATCCCCATAGTTGGAGTTCAGACCCTATAGCGCTTTAACTCTTATTTTTATTTGTTCAACCTTTAAAAATTCAAACTTAGATTCTAAAACTTAACATGGATATCGCCAAGCCTTTGCTGAATCATACTACTAGTGTTTCTCCACCTAGCAACTCAATGGTACTACTATGTCTACTAGCTACATTATATATTTAAATTCAAGCCTATAGTCCAGCATCAATCATCTACCACCAATGAAGAAGGCAACATAATATACTAGTTCATCAAATTTGGACATTATACCCAAATACCTCATTTTATCTAGATACTACCCATGACCAAAACACCTTTATGATATTACTACTACTATACATCAAAATGTACCACATACCTTCTCACAAGCGATGTGTGAGCATTTGCTAACATATGTAAGTCCTTTAACCTAGAATAATTGCGAGGTCTTAAGCAACTTTTGTCATTTTTTGATGTGTTTATGTTGATTTTATAGTATAATCTGATGGAGTAGAGAACCAACAAGAATAGAGGCAAAGAAATTTAAATTTGGAGAATGTAGAAGAGAAGTATGGCTGGCGACATCTGTGATAAGTCATCAGACCAATGACAGACTATCACAATAGTTATCAAATATAACCAGAGAGTTGGCTTGAATTGAATACTATGATGATATTTTGTGATAAGACATCAAAAGTGTTATAAGCCATCAAGGATGTCGTCAGCCTTAACCAGAGAATAATATTTATTGTAACGTTGTGATGGTATGTCGTGATAAGGTGTTAGAGTTGTGATAAGGTATCAGGATCACCGTTAACCTTAGGCAAAAATTCTCAAAATGGAAGAGGAGCTACCATGATGCACCATAAGACTTCTGATAGGACGACTTTGGTACCGTAAGCCCGAGATAGCAAAATCCATACTTAAATAGAATCTGACGACGTCCGTGATAGGATGTCAAACTCCTTATAGGCCATCACAGTCGGCGTCATCTATTCTGAGGAAAATCTATAACTTTAGTTTTGTTTCCTTATTTGGGGTTAACTATTTAAAAGCTTTGTTTTAGTATTTTCTGGGATCGTTTGACATATCCCACAAGATAGAAGATACAATTTTTTCTCTCTCTCTCTAAGACAAATATTTTAGAGCTTTGCCTTGTGATTCAATTCAGAGTATAATTTTGATTTTCTTCATCATTGTAAGTTAATCCTTTCAGTTATTAATTCAATTTACATACTTGTTTATTACAACATGAGTGGCTAAACACCTTTAACTTGGATCATGGGATCTAAGGTTAGGTCATGATAAGGTGTTAAATACACAAGATTGAATAGGAGTTAGGATTTCTTGGTAATTCTGAGATTATAATTTATATCTGTTGGTTGCAAATAGTAGGAGTACCTGCTTTGTCTTGCTTGATAAAGAAATCATAAATAGTAGGAAGTGAATTATCAACAAGGACACGAAAAGGCTTCATTTAATAATCAGCGTTGTAACAAGGTTGATTAACCTGAGGTAAAATCTTGATAGTGCATAGCGATTCACTATGTATGAGAGGATTGGGAAATTAGATGGGTCAATAGGTCGAGAGATATTTGAGCATATTATCAATAATGATAGCGTATGATCCTAACCACCGTGAGAGTCTTGAGTAAATTTAAGCATCTTTCTTGTACCGTAAGCCCTAATGAACATAATCCTGGTTATTTCATAAAATCTTGGTTACAAACATCAAATTCAATGTGACAATCAATTATCTGCAAAACTTAAAACCTATTTTAGGAAATAGTAAACAACCAGTGAATTAAATCGTAAACAACTTGAGTTGACACCGTATTCCCTATGGGATTCAACCCCAACCTAGTTTGGTTTTGTATTGACAATGATTGCTTACACCTATATCAAGAGTGTAATTTGAGTATTATCAAAAATGGTGCCGTTGCCGGGAAATGCGGTTGTAAACTAAAAGTTTGTGTATGCTAATTTACTTGTAGTTATGTTTTCTAGATCTATGTTTGTTTGTTGTTTTTTGTTTATTTTCAGGATCTTAATAGTGTATGCCAAGTATAGCTCAATCTGAAACTCCAACGCATAAAGAGGAATGGCAGAACAACTATTGCAGTATGAGTTTGATGATGATGATGATAGTATGGACGCAACAGGTGCAAAAGGTGCCATTATTACTCTACCATTTGTACCTAGAGCAAATATTAACATTACAGTCATAAGGATCCAACCTCAAACTTGAAAGGGTTTCTTGGAGTCTTTCCTGGGGATGACCCTAACCTGCATCTGGTGAATTTTGTCACCATTTACAAATCTTTTGATAACCCGGGAGTTAGCCAAAATGTTATTCGGTTGAGGTTGTTCCTATTGTCTCTGTCTAGGAAGGCAACATTGTGGCTGACTGAGCTGATGCCTTATTCTATAACTAACTGAAGGTAGTTGAAAGGAGGTTTCCTAGAAAGGTTTTTTCTGCCTTCTAGGAGGATACAGTTGAGGGGTAAGATTAGCAACTTTAGACAGCTCTCGACTGATGCCTTGTATGAAACTTGGGAGAGGTTCAATAAGAAGCTGACACGGTGTCTGAACCACAACATGACGAACATATATTTGATGGAGACTTTATACAGGGATCTTAACTCTGTAATAAAGCTGATTATAGATAATGTCGTTGGTGGTTCATTTGTTGATCTGTCTTTTCAAGATGCCTGCGATATGCTAATTAGGATGACCCAATAGAGTCGGCCTTGGTACACTAGGGATTCTGTGGTGGCAAACCCCAATGTTCATGTTGGAATAACTGTTAAAAAATGAAGGATAGATAAGGAGCGGTATCAAGATATGGCTCATCTATAGACTCAGATGGACTTTCTTACCAAGAACTTATTATTGGGGAAGACTGAGAAAGTAAAGGCTATGACTTCTGAAGAGCGAGTTAATGTTGAGCCTGAAAAAAAGGCTAATTATGTTAATAATCGGGGGGGGGGGGGGTTCTTAGGCAATAGACAAGGGAATTAAGGTCAGAACATTTATGAAAATCCTGCTTACAGAGATAGGGAGCAATGGAACTGGAGAAGCATAAATGAAAGGCGTGGGTTGTATGTTGTTCCTGTAAATTAGGAAGCTACTATACCTAGCTCTGGAAATATGTCTATGGAGGACTTGATGGAAAAACTGTTGGAGGGATTCGAGGCTACCCACTCAGGGTAAATACTATGAAGAGTGAATTTTCTACTCTAAGTCATTTGGTTAGTTCACACTTAATTTCTATCAAGTAGTTGGAGCAGTGGATGAGCCAACTTTCCGTGGCGCTGAACTAGAGAAGAATTAATTTTGTATCTAGTGAAATGGCTCAAAATCTACAAACTAAGGATCATATCTGGCTATTACCACCAGGAGTAATAAGATCTTACTTTGCCCTTCTATTGGTAAGTGTATGAATAATGAGGTAGTTATGGATAAAGCAGAGAAAGTAATCCAAGGGAGTCTGAGAAGCTGAATAGCTCTATTGATGCTTTAGAGAAGGTGAGGGAGAAGGAAGAGGAAGTGGTGTTGAAAACCATCCAAAGGCCACCATCTCTCTTTCCTCAACGATTGAGGAAAAAGGCTGATGATACCAAATTCAGCAAACTTATGGCAATGCAAAAGAAATTGATAATAAATGTGCCTTTGATTAAGGTACTTGAGCAAATGCCCGGATATGAAAAATTCGTGAAGTACCTTGTGATGAATAAAACAGCAGTGAGCTGCAAATTGGAGGTAGATCTCCACGTTTGTAGTTCTATCTCTACAAGGTCCTTAATACAGAAGAAGACAGACCCAGGTACAGTCACTATTCCTTAAACAATTGGAGCTATAGAATTCACTAAGGGACTGTGTTATCTAGTAGCAAGCGTTAATTTTATGCCATTGTCTATTTATAAAAAGTTGGGTCTGGGGAATCCCACAACCACCGACATAAGACTGGTGATGGCCGATAGGTCAGTAAAGCAACCTGTCGACATTCTGCGTGATGTGTTGGTAAAGGTTTCCAATTTTATATTCCCTACAGACTTTGTCATTCTGGACTGTGAGGTAGCCTTCGAGGTACCCATAATCTTAGGCCAAACTTTCTTTGCAACTGAAAGTGTGTTGATCGATTTAAGAGTGAATGAGCTCTTATTCAGGATGAACGATGAAGTAGCACAGTTTGATATGGGCAAATCAATAGAACATCATAAGGAAATGAGTTTGTTCTCAGTAGTTGATGTGTATTTTGAGGACGAACAGGACGTGCCCATAACTGAGCATTTTGTTATCGAACCTTTGATTACGGTCATGATGAATTATGATATTGAAGGAAATAGAAAGTGCGAAGAGATAGTTTGTGCATTGATAGGCATAGGTTCATATCCTTATGCTACCAAAAATTTAGACCTTGATCTGCCAAATCGACCAATGCCACCAACTAAGTCATCTATTAAAGAGCCTTCAGTGTTGGTGTTAAAGGAGCTTCCTGGGCATTTACGGTATGTGTTTCTGGATAAAGGGAACACTCTACCTGTTATTATTGCAACTGATTTCAGAGAACAATAGGTGAATGCACTTATTTCAGTATTTCAGAAGCACAAAAGAGCATTAGGGTGGACCATCACAGATATTATTGGTATTCCCCTGGGCATCTGCACGCATATAATTCAACTTGAGACAGATTGTATTCCAACCATAGAACATCAAGGCCATCTTAAACCACCAATGCAACTGGTAGTTAAGATGAATATTATTAAATGGTTGGATGTAAGAGTGATTTACCCTATTCCTGATAGCTAGTAGGTAAGCCCAGTTCAATGCATGCCCAAAAAAAAGGTAATGACAGTGGTTGCTAATGAAAAGAATGAGTTGATTCCACTCAGGCCAGTAACTAGGTGGAGAGTTTGCATGGACTACCGCAAGTTAAAATCTTTGACTCTGAAGGACCACTTCCCAATGGCTTTTATGGACTAAATACTTAACCGATTAGCCGGTAGGGGGTGGTATTTCTTCTTAATTGGTTATTCTGGATATAACCAAACCTATATTGCTCCTGAAGATCAAGAGAAGATGACATTCACATGCCCATATGACACCTTTGTATTTAAGAGGATGCCATTTAGGCTATGCAATGCACCTGTCTTTTTTCAATGGTGCATGATTTCTATCTTCTCTGACATGGTGGAAGACACATTAGACGTATTCATGAATGATTTCTCTGTGGTGGGTGATTCATTTGAAATGTGTTTGGAAAATCTGAATGTGGCCTTGCAAAGATGTGTTGAATTTAACCTAGTGGTTAACTGGGAAAAATATCATTTCATGGTAAAGGAGGGCATCGTTCTTGGCCACAAATTTTTTTTTAAAAGGGATAGAAGTTGATCGAGCAAAAGTGGAAGTTATCGAGAAACTACCACCTCCCATTTTAGTGAAGAGAGTGCGTAGTTTTATTGGTCATGTAGGCTTTTATCGGAGATTCATAAAAGACTTCTCTAAGGTTGCAATTCCACTTTGTAAGCTCTTGGAGAAGGAACTAAAATTTTTCTTCGATGACGAATGCTTGAAGGCATTTGAGTGCATCAAAAAAAAGTTGGTTGAAGCACATATTATTATTGCACCTGACTAGGCAACACCATTTGAGATAATGTGTGATGCAAGTGGTGTTTCCCTCGGAGCTGTATTGGGAAAAAAGAGGGACAAACTATTTTATCCAATATATTACGCCAGCAAAGCACTGAATGGAGTGCAAAAGAATTAAACCGTCTCTAAATAGGAATTTCTGTCTATGATATATGCTTTCGAGAAATTCAGAGCTTATCTACTAGGGACCAAAGTGGTGGTCGACACCGACCATGCTTTCTTGAGGTATTTGATGGCTAAGAAGGATGTAAAACCAAGGATTATTAGATGGGTGTTGCTGTTGCAAGAATTTGATTTCGTGGTCAAAGATAGGAAAGTTTGTGAAAACTAGGTTACGGATCATCCATCTAGAATGGAAGGTGAAAATGAAGCCTATGATGAAACAAAGATAAATGATGCATTTCCTGATGAGGAGATCCTGGCCGCTGCTATGGAAATGTTGACCTTGGTACGCGGATTATTCAAACTACGTTGTGATTGAGGTCATCCCAGAAAATCTTTCTTTCCACAAGAGGAAGAAATTCTTGCATGATGTAACACATTACTTCTGGGATGAGCCTTACCTTTTTCGGCGATGCGCATATAATACCATATGGAGATGTGTACCAGAAGTATATATATTATGCATATTGGAAGCATGTCATGCTTCCCCAGTTGGGGGACACCATCTAGTTGACGGAACGGCCAGGAAGGTGTTGCAGAGTGGCTATTATTGGCCAACATTATTTAAGGATACCCACAATTTTGTGCTGAAATGTGACCAATATCAGAGGCAGGGGTCAATCTCTAAAAAACATGAGATGCCCTTGGCTAAGATGCTTGAAATAGAATTTTTTGATGTTCGGGGCATTGATTTCATGGGTCCGTTTGTAAGCTTATATGGGATGAAGTGTATTTTGGTTGTTGTTGACTATGTCACTAAGTTGGTCGAAGTTGTGGCTTGGCTAAGAATGAAGGAAAGAGGGTTTTTGCTTTTCTCAAAAAGAACATCTTATCATTATAAGTGATGGAGGATCTCATTTTTGCAATAACTTGTTTAGAACAGCTTTGGCAAAAGATGGAGTGCAATAACACAAAGTGGCAACCCCATACCACCCACAAACTAGTGGGCAAGTGGAGGTGTCAAATCATGAAGTTAAAGACATCCTAGCAAAAACGGTGAATGCTAGCCGAAAAGACTAGTCTTGAAAGCTTGATGATGGATTGTGGGCTTACCGGACTACTTTCAAGACACCCATTGGCATGTCACCATTTCATCTGGTCTATGAAAAAGCTTGCCACTTGCAAATAGAGTTGGAACACAAGGCTTTATAGGTGCTCAAAAAGTTAAATTTGAATTATAAGAAAGCAGCAGAGATGAGACTGGGACAACTAAAAGAGATCGATGAATTCTATCTTAGGCCATATGAACGAGCAGATCTGTGTAAAGAAAAGATGAAAAAGTACCATGATTGGAGAATAAAGAAATGAGAATTCAAAAAAGGGGACTTGATACTTCTATTTAATACCAGAATCAAATTGTTCCTAGGCAAGCTGAAATCTAAGTGGTCAGGCCCTTTCAAGGTTAGTCAAGTCTACTCATCGGGAGTAGTAGAACACGAAAACGAAGACGGCAGTACCTTTATGGTAAATGGGCAAAGGGTCAAGTTTTATATTGGTCTGAAGGACTAAGTGAAAAACATCACCATTATCTATCTTAATGAAGTCTAAAGTAATAGAGATACCTGAATCGTGCCGCAACGCTAAATTAGGTGTGGCATGGCGGCATCCCATGATCTCTAAAATCGATCACGTCCAGGTATACTCTAACTCTTAATTTTTCTTTGCTTTGATTTAAAGATGAGGGTTTAGGGTTGTCTGTTGTTCTAACGTAGTTGTGGCAACTAGGAGAAATACAAGCACAAAAAAAAGCTGACATGTTTTTGATTGACTTTCGAACACCTCTCCAATGTCTTGTTTGATAAACTGTGTGGATTACAATTACTTTTGACCATTGTGAATCTTGTCATGGCATTAGTTGTAGGTGCGTGATGATCATTGCTAAATAATTGCATGAAATAGATAAGCAATGGTCTGTGATATACTTGTGTGCCAGCTATGTGTGAGGTACTACTTATTTTCCTCTGTATACTAAAGCCAGAACATTCCTGGTTGGTCTTTCCATGGTTACAATATAGGAGTTAGGACAGGATCATTGGCCATTGTTGATTAACCCACATTTAGCGTAAATAGCCGTCTCTGTGTTCATAACACCCCTTGATCCCTGTGTAGAGCCTAAATTGACCATTTCTTTCATATGACACCTTTCACCTTCCCATTTATACCACAGTGAATCTATTTGTCCCTGGCCTTTTTTGGATACTGAGTAC
Organism: Capsicum annuum; assembly: GCF_002878395.1. Lineage (NCBI taxonomy): Eukaryota > Viridiplantae > Streptophyta > Magnoliopsida > Solanales > Solanaceae > Capsicum > Capsicum annuum. Next base: position 28,162,908 of record NC_061119.1, read on the forward strand.
CTTAACCTAATCAAACAGCCTAAGTTGAGGGTGGCAATCATAGGGGTGCATGGTGTAGTATGTGTATGAAGAAAGGAGGAATAAAGAAGAAAGAATAAAAGTTGGGTTCTAAAAATATATATATATATATAATAATAAGAGAGGGGGGAAAGTAGTAACCAACTTGAATATGGATGATCAAGATAAGAGAAGAAGAGAAAGAGGATAATAAGTGAGCGTCAAGAAAGTAGTGTAGTGTCAAAGAGGCATAGTCACTCTAAATGACCTTAAATATCATACCAGCCCTAAACCACATTATAAGACTAAAAGAAGTCCTATAGTGATTCTAGATGATCTATCTGAAGATCTTGGTAATGAAAATAAGGGCAAGCCTATGGTACTTGATATACATTGACTGGAACTTCCTTTTGAGAGTGAGTCTTTTGGTGACCCCCACTTTTGCATTTTTGGATTATTTATATGAGAAAAAGGGGATTTCTTATTTGAGAGGGCACACTGGTATCATTTCTAGCTACTCGCTTGTTTAGATAGTGTGGCATTTGTATGTGAATGGTTGTTGTGGCTAAGATTGATGTTGTCGCTTGAGTCCTTTGTCTTACAGTATTTTTTTCCTATGATATGCACATTTGGTATTAGTTGGTTTGGCATTGAAGGAATAACTTTGTGTTGAGCTTTATTGGAAAATTGGCTGCTGAATATGCTATGCGTTCTCTTAGATGGTTAAGTCACTTGAGGACAAGCAATTGTTTTAAGTTCAGGGTGTTGATGTAAGAGCAATTGCTAACACATTTAAGGCCTTTAACCTAGAATAATTGCGAGGTCTTAAGCAAATTTTGTCATTTTTTGATGTGTTTATGTTATTTTACAGTATAAGCTGATGGAGTTGAAATTAACCAGAATGGAGGCAAAGAAATTGAAATCTGGAGAAAGTTGAAGAGAAGTATGGCGGACGACATCTGTGATAAGTCGTCAGACCCATGACAGGCTATCATAGTTGTCGTCAAACGTAAACAGAGATTTGGCATGAATTGAATACTGTGATGATATCTGGTGATAAGACGTTAAAAGTTTGATAAGCCATCAAGGATGTCTGATGTGTGAACAATTGAGAAAACATTAAAGGCCTTTAACCTAGAATAAATGCGAAGTCTTAAGCAACTTTTGTTATTGTTTGATTGTTTTTATTGTTTTAATACAGATACTAGTGATCGGGGAGGAACCCAAAGAAAAGAAAAATAAATCAGCTAAAATCTGGTGCAAATGAGATAAAGTGTAGCTGATGCCATTTCTGAAGTGCCGTAAGACATATGACGGGCTGTCAAACTAGCCATCAAGCTTTCACAGAACTTGAGGAGTTGAGATGAAATGTGATGACGTTTTGCCAGCGCCGTAAGAATTGGGATAGGCTGTCAAAGTGGCCGTCAACCTAAGGTAGATTATGATGATTTACAGTAAGGATGTGATGACATTTTTCACGAACCATCACATATTTGACACGTCGTCATATTTTCCATCTAAAAAATCAGAAGATAGTAATTCACTGGAAACTTTAACGACATCCTGCACACGCCGTCAGACGTACCGTCAAGAATGTCGTCACCTCTTCTGAAGAAAATCATAAATTTTAATTTTGATTTCCTTATTTAGGGTTGACTATTTAAAGACTTGTAGGGGGGATCAGACAATTAACTCGGGGGGTGGCACGTAAAATTGCTTCATCTTTTTCATCAGATATTTTTCTTATTCTCTTTGCCAAACACTTATCAACTATTGTGGATTTCCATCTTGTGATCGAATTGAATAAATACTTATTGGGTTTCATCGATAAGTAAGTTTATCCATATTACTATGAATTCAACTTGTTATTTTAGTCATTAAATCTTGAGTGACTAATTCTATTAGCCTGAGTTATGGGATCCATGGAGTAGGGTTTGATCTGATGCTGGGTATTTGAAGAATTCAAAGAGTAGTAGGACATCTTGAAATTCTGTTGCTTTAACTTGAATCTATTGGTTGGGAACAATAGGTTATGCCTTATGCTTATTTACTTTTAATAGAAAATAAACTAGAGGACTTGAATTATCAATGGGGACTCGGAAGATACAAACCTTTTGTTTAATGATTGATGTCGTAACAAGATTGTTCTACCTGAGATAAAATCCTATTGGAAATAGATAAGTTATCTAAGTTTGAGAGAATTAGATAATAAATTATCTAGTGAGGACGAGAGATAAGTCAGATAGTATCATCGTTAGGGATATTGTATTGTTTGTACTTACTTCAAGTGTCTTAAGAATTACCTAGTATCTGTCAATTCCAAAAAACCATAGTGAACATAACTCTGGTCTCCCATTTATCTTGGTTACAAATACTAAAATATTGAAAGTGACAATTGACTCTCTGTGAAACTAAAACCACCATTTTCAAAAATAGTAAACTACCAGTAAAGTATTTCGTAAACAAATTGAAATTCACACGCTATTCCCTATGGGATTTGACCCTAACCTAGTTGGGTTTTATATTGACAACGATCGTTCACACCCTTTCAAGAGTGTAGTTTGAGAATTATAAAAATGGTACCATTGCTGGGGAGTGCAGTTGTGTGCAAAAATTTGTTGATAGTTAAGTTTTCCAGATTAACATTCGATTGTTGTTTCTGTTTATTTGTAGGATCCTTATAGGTTAAGACAAGCATTGCTCAATCTGGAACCCCACCATATAAGAAGAATGGCAGAACAACTACTACGGTATGAAGTTGATAATGATGACGATATAGATGGAGCAGGTGTAAAGGGTGTGATCATTCCCCCTCTATTAGCACCTAGAGCAAAGTTCAATATTACAAGCACTATGATCCAACTCCTGACTCTGAAGGGGTTGTTTGGAGGCCTTCCTAGGGATGACCCCAACCTGCATCTGGTAAATTTTGTCAACATTTGTAAATCCTTTGATAACCTGGGGGGTAAGCCAGAGTGCTATCCAGTTGAGGCTATTCCCACTGTCTCTGTCTAGAGAGGCAACATTGTGGATAAATGAGTTGATGCCTGACTCAATAACCAACTAGAGGTAATTGAGAGAAGCTTTCCTAGAAAGGTTCTTTCTGCCGTCCAAGAGGGTACAGTTGAGGGATGAGATCAATAACTTTAGACAGCTCTTGAACGAGGCTTTACATGAAACTTGGGAGAGGTTCATGAAGAAGCTGACACAGTATTTGAACCATAACATAACGGACATACATTTGATGGGGACTTTGTACAGAGATTTTAAATCTATGACAAAGCTAGTGGTAGGTAACGCTGCTAGTGGGTCATTTGTAGCTCTGTCATCTTAAGATGCTGGTGATATGCTGAATAGGATGATCAAACTAAGTAGGGCTTGGTACACCAGCTATTTTGTGGTGGCAAGTCCAACTATTCCTATTGGAATATATGATGAACAACACAGAAGAGATGAGGGAAGGAACAAGATATGGCCCATCTAAAGACTCAAATGGACTTGCTTACCAAACACTTATTGTTAGGAAGGATGGAAAAGATAAAGGCTGTAATGATTCGGGACCGAGTTGATATTGATCCTTAAAAAAATCCCACTATGTTATTAATCAGGGGGGTTTCTGAGGCAATAGCCACGGGAATCAAGGTTTGAATGGGTATGAAAATCCTAATCACAAAGACAAGGAGCAAGAAAATAGGAGAAGCAGCAATTACAGAAGGGGGTTGTATGTTCGTGCTGAAAATCAAGTAGCTGCTGCAACTAGATTAGTAAAGTGGTCTATGAAGGATATGATAAGAAAACTATTGAAAGAAGTAGAGGCTACCAATGCAGGAGTAACTAGTATAAGAAGTGAATTTTCCACTATGAGTCACATTCAACTTCTATCCAGCAGTTAGAGCAAAAGATAAGTCAAATTTCCTCAACACTTAACTAGGAAATAAGTGGTACATTACTTAATCAAATGTTTTAGGATAAGAAAATAGATTGTTCATGTTTGGAGATTACCACTAGGAGTGGTAAGATTTTATCTAGCCCTTCTGCAGAAAAATCTTTGAACAATGAGGAAGTTGCAGAGGAACTAGCAGAACAACACCCAGAGGAGTCTGAGAAGCCGAATAGCTCTGTTGTTATATTGGAAAAGGAGAAGGAAGAGGAAGTGGTGTTGAAACCCATCCCAAGGCCACCACCTCCCTTTTCTCAACGATTGAGAAAGAAGGCAGACGATGCAAAATTCAGCAAATTCCTGGAAATGCTCAAGCAATTGACAATAAATTTTGCTTTGATCGAAGCACTTGAGCAGATGCCAGGATATGAAAAATTCATGAAAGACCTTTTTACCCAGAAACAAGCAGTGAGTTGCGAACTGGAAGCAGACCGCCACCTTTGCATCACTTTTTCCATAAGGACCCTGATGTAGAAGAAGTCAGATCCAGGTGCAGTCACCATTCCCTGCACAATTGGTACCATGGAATTCACTAAACCACTGTGTGATTAGGGAGCAAGTGTTAACATGATGCCATTGACTTTTTAAAAAGTTATGTCTGGGAATCCCACACCTACTAATATGAGACTAGTGATGGTAGACAGGTCAGTACAGTGACCTGTTGGTATTCTGTATGTGTGTTGGTAAAGGTCCCAAATCTCATATTCCCCACAGACTTCATCTTTCTGAACTGTGAGGTAGACTTCGAGGTGCCTATAATCTTGGGTCGACCTTTCCTCGCAATCGGAAGTTTGTTGATCAATTTGAGAGTGAATGAGCTCTTATTCAGGGTGAACAATGAAGTGATGTGGTTTGATATAGGCAAATAAATGAAATAGCATGAATAAATGTGTGTGTTCTCAGTGGTTGATGTGTATTTTGAGGACGAACAGGATGTGCCCAGAACTGAACAACATGTTATCGAACCTTTAGCCGCGGTTGTGTTGAACTATGATAGTGAAGGCATTGAGGAGTATGAAGAGATAGTTTGTACCCTGACAGGACTAGGATCGTATTCTTACGCACCTAAAAGGCTGAACCTTGACCTGGATAATCAACCAACACCACCAGCCAAGCCATCTATTGAAGAACCTCTGGTGTTGGAATTGAAGGAGCTGCCTGGTCACTTACAATACATGTTTTTGGCGAAATGGAACACCCTACCTATTGTTATTGCCACTCCTTTGGAAGAACAACATGTAAATGCACTTATTTTTGTACTTTAGAGGCACAAAAGAGAAATTGGATGGACCATCACAGATATTATTGGCATTCCACCTGGCATCTGTACGCATAAAATCCAACTAGAAGAAGATTGTACTCCTACCATTGAGCATCAACGCCGTCTTAACCCACCAATGCAGGAGGTGTTTAAAAAGGAGATCATTAAGTGGTTGGATGCAGGAGTAATTTACCCTATTTCTAATAGAAAATGGGTGAGTTTAGTTCAATGCATGCCTAAGAAAGGGGGTATGATGGTGGTTGCTAAAAAAAAAATAAGTTAATTCCACTCAAACTAGTAACTAGGTGGAGAGTCTAGATGTATTACCGTAAGTTAAAGTCTTGGACTCTGAAGGACCACTTCCCAATGCCCTTCATGGACCAAATACTTGATTGATTGGCTAGTAGGGGGTGGTATTACTTCTTAGATACGTATTTTGGATATAACCAAATCTGAATTGCTCCAGAAGATCAAGAGAAGACGACATTCACATGCCCATATGGCATATTTGCATTCAAGAAGATGCCATTTGGGCTATGTAATGCACCCACCACTTTTCAATGGTGCTTGATGTCTATCTTTTAAGACATGCTGGAAGACACCATAGAGGTATTCATGAATGATTTCTCTGTGGTAGGTGATTCATTTGAAAAAGGTCTGGAGAATCTGAATGTGGCTTTGCAAAGATGTGTTGAATTTAATCTAGTGCTTAACTGGTAAAGATGTTATTTTATAGTGAAGGAGGGTATTGTTCTTTGGAACAAAATTTTTGAAAAGGGGATTGAAGTCGATCGAGCAAAGCTAGAAGTTATCGAGTAATTACCACCTCCTATTTCAGTAAAAGGAGTGCGTAGTTTACTTGGTCATGCAGGATTCTATTAGAGATTCATAAAAGACTTCTCAAAAGTTGTAAATCCACTTTGCAATATTTTGGAGAAGTATGTGAAATTCCTTTTCAATAACGAATGCTTGAAGGCATTTTAGTGCCTTAAAAAAAAGCTAGTTGAGGCCTCTATTATTATTGCACCTGACTGGGCAAAACCATTTAAAATAATATGTGATGCAAGCGGTGTCATGCTGGGATCTGTATTGGGATAGAAGAGGGATAAATTGTTTCACCCGATATATTATGCCAACAAAGCACTGAATGGAGCATAAAAGAACTGCACAGTAATCGAAAAGGAATAGCTACTCGTGGTGTATGCTTTCGAGAAATTCAGATCTTATCTGCTTGGGACTAAAGTCGTAGTCCATACCGACCATGCTGCCTTGTGGTACTTAATGGCCAAGAAGGATGCTAAACCAAGGCTTATTAGATGGGTGTTGCTACTGCAAGATTTTGATTTCGAAGTCAAAGATAGGAAAGTTTGTGAAAACTAGGTTGCAGATCATTTATCTAGAATGGAAGGTGAACAAGAAGCTAATGATGAAACAAAGATAAATAATGTGTTTCCTGATGAGGAGATCCTGGCAACTGCGGTGGAAACATTACCCTAGTATGCAGATTTTACAAACTACGTTGTGAGTGAGATCCTCCCAAAAAATCTTTCATTCTATCAAAGGAAGAAGTTCTTGAATGATGCAACATACTACTTTTTGGATGAGCCTTATATTTTTTGGTGATGTGCTGAAAATATCATACGGAGATGTGTGCCTGAAGAAGATGTACTGTGCATACTTGAAGCATGTCATGCTTCCCCAGTTGGGGGTCACCATGCAGGTGACCGAATGGCTAGGAAGGTGTTACAGAGTGGCTATTATTGGCCAACATTATTTAAAGATTGCCATGAGTTTGTGCAGATATGTGACCAATGTCAGAGGCAGGGGTCCATATTTAAAAGGCATGAAATGCCCTTGACTAAAATGCTTGAAGTGGAATTATTTGATGTCTAGGGCATTGACTTTATGGGTCCGTTTGTAAGTTCTTATGGAATGAAGTATATTTTGGTTGTTGTTGACTATGATTCTAAATGGGTCGAAGCTATTGCTAAACATGAAAATGAGTTAAAAAGAGTCGTGTCTTTTCTCAAAAAGAACATCGTCTCTCGCGTTGGGGTACCACGCGGTATCATCAGCGATGGAGGATCTCACTTTTGCAATTTAATATTTCGAGCATCTTTTGGAAAAATCTGGAGTAAAATAGCAGAGAGTGTCTACTCCGTACCACCCGCATAACTGTGGGCAAGTGGAGGTGTCGAATTATAAAGTTAAGTCCATCCTATCCAAGACGGTGAATGCTAGTCGAAAAGACTTGTCCCAAAAACTTGATGATGCCTTGTGGGCATACAGAACTGCTTTCAAGACACCTATTGGAATGTCACCATTTAAGTTGGTCTATGGAAAGGTGTTCCATTGGCCAATAGAGCGGGAACACAAAGTTTTATGGGCACTCAAGAGGTTGAATTTAAATTGGAAGGAGGTAGCAGAGATAAGACTAGGGCAACTAAATGAGATGGATGAATTCCATCTCAGGACATATGAATGAGCAGATTTGTATAAAGAGAAGATGAAAAAGTACCATGACTGGAAAATAGAGAAATGAGAGTTCAAAAAAGGCGACTTCGTGCTTCTGTTTAATATCAGACTCAAATTGTTCCCAGGGAAGCTGAAATCTAAGGGGTTAGGTTCGTTCAAGGTAATTCAGGTCCACTCATCTACAGTAGTGGAGCTCGAAAATGAAAATGGCAGTATATTCAAAGTAAATGGGCAATGGGTCAACATAAAACATTGGCCCCGAAGAATTAGTGAAAAGCATTACCATTATCTGTCTCGATAAAGTATGTGATAATCGAGACACCTGAGTCGTACCGCGACATTAAATCAAGCGCTGCATGGGAGGCAACCCATGATCCCAGAGAACAACTCAGTCTAGGTATACCCTAACTCTTAAGCTAGATTTTGCTTTTATTCTAAGTTGAGGGTGGCTGCTACACTGCTGTTGTAACATAGTTTTTGGTAAAAAAAAACAAAAAAAAGGGGTAGTGACATGTCTTGCTCAATGTTTAATAATTTTTCCAATGTCTTGCTTGATAAACTGTGTGGATTACATTTACTTGTGAACATTATGAATCTTGTTGTGGCTGTAATTATAGCTTCTTGATGATCATTAATGAATAATTGCATGAACTACATAAGTGGCAATATATGATATTCTTGTGTGCGAAGTATGTTCGAGATATTACCTGTTTCCCTCTGTTTGCTAAAGCCAAAACTTTCTTGGTTAGTATTGCCATGATCTTAGGATAGGAGTCAGGACAGGATCATAGGCCGTCATTTATTAACTTACTTTTAGCCTTAATATCCTTCCCTGTATGCATAACACCCTTTCGATCCCTGTTTAGAGCCTAGCTTGACCTTTTATTCTGTATGACACCTTTCACCTTCCCATTTATACCATAATAAACATATTTACCCCTAGGCTTCCTTGGATACTGAGCACCTTGATCTAGGCAAACAGCCTAAGTTGAGGGTGGCTATTATAGGGGTGCATGGTGTAAGATGAGGAGTATGAAAAAGGGTGGAATAAAAGAGAATGAACTAAAGCTGGGTGCTAATAATGCAAAAAAAAAAAAGAGAAGAGAAGAAAGAGTTGTTGCAACATCCAACATGAATATGGATAATCTAGCGAAGAAGAAAAATGAAAGAGGATAATTAGTGAGTCCAAGAAAGAAGTGTAGTGTTAAGGAGGCATAGTCACTCTAAATAACCTTGAATTTCATACCAGCCCCAAACAACATTACAAGCCTAAAAGAAGTCCTATAGTGATCCTGACTAGCCTATCTGAGGTCTTGTAACGAAAATAAGGGAAAGCCTATGGTACTTAGTATACATTGACTGAAAGTTTCTTGTGAGAGTGAGAGTCTGGTGATAACCCCCAATTTGTATGGTTCGATATCTCATATGTGGAGAGGGGGATTTCTTTGTTGCGAGTGCACACGGGTATCATCACTAGCTACTTGTTCGTTAAGACAATGTGGTATTGATATGTGAATGGTTATTGTGGCTAAGGTTGATGCTTCCGCTTAATTCCTTTGTGTTACAGTACTTTTTTCAATGATATGCACATTGGTTTGGCATTGAAAGGATAACTTTGTGTTGAACTATGCGTGCTAAATTTGCAATGTGTTTTCTTAATTAGATTTAGTTGCTTAAGGACAAGCAATTTCTTTAAGTTGAGGGTGTTGATGTGTGCGCAATTGCAAACACATTTAAGGCCTTCAACCTAGAATAATTGCAAAGTCTTAAGAAACTTTTGTTGCTTTTTGATTGTTTTTATTGTTTTAATGCAGATACTAGTGATCGGGGAGGAACCCAAAGAAAAGAAAAATAAATAAGCTGAAATCTGGTGCAAATGATCTAAGTGTAGCTGACGCCATTTATGAAGCACCATCAGACATATGACGGGCTGTTAAAGTAGCCGTCAAGCTTAGATAGAACTTGAGGAGTTGAGATAAAATGTGACGACGTTTTTCCAGCACTGTCAAACATGGGACAGGTTGTCAAAGTGGCGATCAACCTGAGGAAGATTATGCTGATTTCAAGTAAGGATGTGATGACATTTTTCATGGGTTGTCACATATTTGACACGCCATCTGATTTGCCGTCAAAAAAATCAGAAGATAGTAATTCACTTGAAACTTTGATGACATCATGTACACGCCGTCAGACGTATGACGCGCCTTCAAGAATGCTGTCACCTATTCTGAAGAAAATCATAAATTTTAATTTTATTTCTTTATTTAGGGTTGACTATTTAAACACCTGTAGGGGGATCAGACAATTAACTAGGGGGTGGCACGTAAAATTGCTTTATCTTTTTCATCAGATATTTTTCTTATTTTGTTTTTCAAACACTTATCAACTATTGTGAGTTTCCATCTTGTGATTGAATTGAAGAAGTACTTATTGGGTTTCATCCATCAGTAAGTTTATCCATATTACCATGAATTTAACTTGTTATTTTGGTCATGAAATCATAAGCGGCTAATTCTATTAGCCCGAGTTATGGGATCCGTGGATTAGTGTTTGATATGACGCTAGGTATTTAAAGGATTCAAAGAGTAGTAGGACATCTTTAAATTCTATTGCTTTAACTTGAATCTATTAGTTGCAAACAATATGTTATGCCTTAGGCTTATTTGCTTTTAATAGAGAAATAAACTAGAGGACGTGAATTATCAATAGGGACTCGGAAGCTACCAACGTTTTGTTTAATGATTGATGTTGTAACTTGATTAATATACCTGAGATAAAATCCTATTGGAAATACATAAGTTATCTAAGTTTGAGTAACTTAGATAATAAATTGTCTTGTGAGGTCGAGAAATAAGTCAGATAGTATCATCGTCAGGGATATTCTGTTGTTTCTACTTACGTCAAGAGTCTTTGGCATTATGTAGTATCTGTGAATTCCCAAAACCCATGGTGAACATAACTCTGGTCTCCCATTTATCATGGTTACAAACACTAAAATATTGAAAGTGACAATTAACTCTCTCTGAAACTTAAACCCCTATTTCAGAAATAGTAAACTACCAGTAAAGTATTTCATAAACAAATTAAAGTTCACACCCTATTTCCTGTGGGATTTGACCCCAACCTAGTTGGATTTTAAATTGACAATGATCGCTTACACCCATTCAAGAGTGTAGTTTGAGCATTATCATTGTTGTCAGCATTAACTAGAGAATGAGATTTGCCGTAACGCTGTGCCGGTATGTCGCGATAAGGCCTCAAAGTTGTGATAAGGCATCAGGATCACCGTCAACCTTAGGCAGAAATTCTCAAAATGGAATAGGAGCTGACGACATCCATGACGCGCCGGCAGACTCCTGGTAGGACGTCATTGTCGTTGTCAGCCTAAGACAACAAAATCCAAACTCCTTATAGGCCGTCACGGTCATCGTCATCTATTCTAAAGAAAATCTGTAACTTTAGTTTTATTTCCTTGTTTAGGGTTAACTATATAAAAGCTTTGTTTTAGGGTTTTCTGGGATCAATTGACATATCCCATAATATAAAAGATATGGTTTTTTTTCTCTCTCTCTCTAAGACCAATAATTTGGAGCTTTTCCTTGTGATTCAATTCAAAGTATACTTTTGATTTTATTCATCATTGTAAGTTAATCTTTAAGTTATGAATTTAATTTTGATACTTGTTTCTTGTATCATCAATAGTTAAACACCTGTAACCTTGTTCATGGATGTAGGGTTAGGTCATGATAAGGTGTTAGGATTTCTTGGTAATTCTGAGATTATAATTTACATTTGTTGGTTGCAAACAGTAGGCGTACCTACTTTGGTTTGCTTGAGAATGAAATCATAAGCAGTAGGAAGTGAATTATCAATAGGGACTCGAAAAGGCTTCGTTTAATAATCAGCGCTGTAACAAGGTTGATTAACCCGAGGTAAAATCTCGACATTGTATAGTGATTCCCTAAGTCCGAGAAGATTAGGAAATTAGACGCTTGAATAGGTCGAGATACATTTGAGCATATCATCGATAAAGATAACTTGTGATCCTAACCACTATGAGAGTCTTGAGTAAATTGTAGCATATGTCATGTACCGTAAGCCCTAGTGAACATAATCCTGGTTATTACATAAAATCTTGGTTACAAACATCAAATTCATAGTGACAATCAATTATCTGCAAAACGTAAACCCCATTTCAGGAAATAGTAAACTACCAGTGAATTAAATCGTAAACAACTTGAGTTCACACCTTATTCCCTATGGGATTCGACCCTACCCTAGTTGGTTTTTATATTGACAACGATCGCTTATACCCATTCAAGAGTGTAATTTGAGCGTTATCAAGAAGTAGTACTAGTTTACAACTATCTATGAAAAGAAGGTCAAGGGGGGTAAAGTCACATAATAGACATGGTCAACCTGAATCTTATATTATAACCCCATAGAATATTATCTACTTATACAGCTTTCTCATGTCACACTTACTTACCCAACCTACATTTGGACTTCCTTCAAATTCCACAAACAACCAATAGTCTATAATTATAACTTACTGGCTCATCTAGCCATTTTTGTACTTCAAGCAGACAACAATTCATCTTAACTAATAACTCCTTCTCTACCTTGTACTAAACTAAAATACAAGGACATATCACTTCATTACCAACTCAATCTCCTACAAAAAGATTTGGCTATACATATATTCAACCAACACAAGAGCAACAAGTTGCTAGTGAATCGAAAAAGGCCTCACACAGCTTCACTAGACATTGATTTTTTTGTGTTTTGAACAAGAAAATGAGAGTGACATGGCAGCTATTCTAGTGAATCAAAAAATCCCCATATGGCTTCACTAGACTTTGAGTTTCAACAACACAATGATAATAAGATTACAAGAGGTAGAAACTTAGCATCGAATAATCCATGATCTAAGAATACATATCTCATTCTGTATGAATAAAAATCTGAGTCAAACACTCCCCACATAGACTACTATACAATCCACACATACTACTAGCTACTACATTAGTCTATCACTATAAAGGGGTAAATCATCCTTAAACATTGGTTATTCTGCTAAAATATTTATCTACACAAAAGTTATTCTCACTCTGACTTCTAATTTGTGACTTCAAATCATCAACTTCTTGGTCCAACATCACTACCAATAGGTCATGACACCAACACTTTAACATATACTACTACTCTGGTGGAAATAGAGTTCCAATATTTTGCTATACACTACGAGTTGAAAAGCACGATTTCATCAAAATAAAAGTTCAAACTAGAATCAATACACCCTAAAGCACTAATGGACTCTTCACGAGTCCTTGCACAATTTCAAAATCTTATATGGTTCAATCAGAAAAGACCATACTATTTAAATTCTAAACTTATGCACTTGATTCACCTTAATAATGAGACATATCTAAGAACATCAAATTAAGGAAAGAATTAGAATAACATTACTTTCGTATGGGCGACACCATAGCACGAATTACAGTATGAAAGAGGAACATTCTTACTCCATAGCATGAACTAGAACATGAAGAAAGAGAGACATTTCTAAATGCCTTGTAGCCTCCTACTTATAAGTATGGCGCACTACACACCCATAAACAAGAGTCTACCCAACCTGATTTTGCAAAAACCCTGGGACCATGAACCATGCTCTGATACTAACTTTGTCACGACCCAAACTGGGGCTTCACCATGATAGACATCCTGAACCATGAATACACAGAATGCCCTTCTCTATCTGGTAATCATGCATAAAATTCATATAATGAAAGAAAATGCAAAAATCTAATTGAATATGGAAACATGGTCATACTCTAAATTTAATTTAACAATGAAGGATAAAACCACAATATCAACAAAACAACATCTGAACTAGTCTGCAATATCTCTGCTACATCTGAAAATAACAACTATCTAAAAACTCGGACAAGGCCCTCAGTAGTTCAAAATCATAGTAAGTAACATAATCTGAAAGACATAGGCCTTCTGAAATAAAGAAGGCTAACCAAATCCATACATCACTACTATCTAAAATCTCTATGGCTTAGCAGGACCTCTGAACTGAAATTTAGACCCTGGAAGGTAGGGGTTAATAAAAATCTACTGGTACATAAAGCAAATCCAAAATAGTGATTTGTATTAAACATATATGAGAGTAATTTAAAATAGTTCATAAACGGATCATATAGTAAGAAATCTCATGGGCATTTTTGAAAGACTATGTAAAATCATAAGAACTCTGTGACACTCTTTGTTTTACTTCTACGCTGAGTGGTATACCGTACAATTTTGTAATTCCATGGGCTATATGGAATCTGCCATTAACTCGGTAGCCAATCCCCCAACCCAAGTGTGCCACAAGGTTTGAAGTCTCTAAGTCTAATATGCCACACGGTCGTTACCAATGTATAATAATAATCTACCCATATCGATAAATGCGGTTTTAGTCTTAAAGTTGCTTGAAATCAAGACTTCTTCGGGTAACCACCTAACCCTCTTTATGCCCATTTTTAACTCTTTAAAACATGCATTCTTTGAAAAATATTCTAAAAATATTCTCTGAAAACATACACTGTTATGGCATACATACTAATGGAATCGTCATACCATTGAATTGCAAGTCACATTTCTGAGCCATTATTAGCATATTATGATCTCTATTTCCAAAACATAAATTTGGGACCACCATATCAATAAATCAGTTCAAAGTACCCTTTTCTTAAATACTCATGTAAACACATGTATGCAACTCTCTTTCACAATAATTCAAATGATACAAGGTGGTTATGTCAAAATTCTTAATCTTATGCTAATATTTCTCTCTTTAACAAAACACATTTATATCAAGAAACTCCTTCTCAAAATCTCTAAATCGTGCTCAAAATACTAGTATTTGAGTAAACTATTTTCAAGCCATAAATCATGCATATCAAATCATTCACAACAAGATCAAAAATTTAAAGTCATCACAAGAGAGGAATTTCATAATTTATGCTCAAACAATCTTCAAATCAGAATTTTTCATACAAATATATATACATGTAAATCAATTTAAGGGGGAAGGCCTAAGGGACAAATCAACAATCTATTTGAACATTTATATTGAATAATAAAATTATGTATTTCATAACCCCTTTCTAAGGTCAAGCTTGAAAATATTTAAATCATGTTCTAGTGTTTCCAAGCCCATGTAGTTTTTAGGAAAAACCCCAAATAAGTCAAATTATTTAGTTTAAAGAGAATAACTTGAATCTCAGTTCATTCCTTGGAAATCTTGAACTTAAGGCTTGATTTTCTTAATTTTCTTGTTCTTGGAGAAACCCTAGTTTGATCTTATTTTGAGTGTGAAGAGGAAGTTTTTGATGTTGTAAAACTGATAGTGAATGATTAATAATGCTTAAGGGGTGATTTAATTGGTGTAAAAGGTTTTTGGAGTGAGGGAAAGACCAAAATACCCCTAAGGAACTCAAAAAAATGCATAATTGCATCAGTAGATGACCAGGGTTGACGGGCCGTCACTCATTGGATAAGTCATCACCCAGGTCATCAGTTTTTGGATAGTTTTCATCATTCACCACCTTAGGCTGATGACTAGGTCTAACGGGCCGTTACACAACTGATAAGTTGTCAGCCTCATTGTCTCGTTTTTATAGACAGACACTTCAAAGTAAAATAACTATAATATTCTACTCCGATATTAGATTTTTGAAAAATTGATTTCGTTGGAAAGAGAAATCGAAGAACTTTAATTTGATAAATTGTAGGCCCCCAGTTCATCATATAAAAGGAGTTATGGTCTACTGAAGTTGATCTATGTTTTGTTGCTCACTAAAACGTGAACGATAGGAAAGCTTTCAACTAGTCCTTGATTTCAGGGACCTCTATGATCTCGACTCATGCCAAAATAGATTAACACACTACATAAATGATTAAAACAGTATATTTCCATTCGATTTATGGCTTTTGGATCATCTACTCATAGAAATGATGATTTTCGTTCTTGCCCAAAATGTGGGTTGTTGCAGCAATGCTTAGAGGCTAAAGGTGTCCCAGCGGCGTATATCAGAGCGATTAAGGATATTTATGATGGAATAAAGACTTGAATGAGGATAATGGGAGGGTATTTTGAACATTTTCCTATTTTGATAGGGTTGCATCAAGGATCAACTCTTTTTATGTTTCATTTTCCTTAGTGATGGATGTTGTGGAGTGACATATTCAGGTAGAGGTACCTTGGTATATACTTTTTTGGATGATGTAATTTTTATTGATAAGACACAGGGAGGTGTTAATTATAAATTAGAGGTTTGGAGATAATTTTTAGATCAATTTTTTACTACAATCTCTTTGGTCCACCCCCTTAGTAACAAACTATTTCAAATAAATTCAAACATATTTGAGTTCATGAAAAATCATCATGCTACTTTAGATCAAGAAGGTCTCCTCTTGGGCGGCTGAGAATGTCATGTAAAAATGACAATCTAATATTCTAAAGGTTGAGTATGTGACTTTCCTAGTTTTTGAGTAACAACCTTTAATATTTCATATCATTTTGACTAGGTAGAGTAAAGAGGAAAATTGCTATTCATAATTACATGATTTAGGTTGCACTGGATTTTAAAGGGTTCAGGTTTAGTAGGACAAATATAGAGTACTTGAAATACAAGTTCAATGATGTGATTCATTGGGATGAGTTGGTAGTGAAGTTTAATTCTTATGTAGTTTGTAAGAGAGATAGTTTTTAGTATCTTGGTCTATGATTCAGGAAAATGGCGAGAATGATGAAGATGTCACACACCGTATGGGGAAGAGTGGATGAAATGGAGGCTCTCCTTAGGATTTTGTATGATCAGAAGGTTCCTTCAAAGACTAAAGGAAAATTAAATAGAGTGGTGGTCTATCCGTCCATGATGTATAAAGCGGAATATTTTCTAATCAAGAACTCTCATATACAAAAGTTTAAGGTGGCTAAAATAATTATGTTTGATAGATTTGTGGACTTACTAGGGGTGATAGGTTTAGCTATGAGACTATTCGGGAGAAGGTTGGAGTGGCAAGAAAGAGGGCAAGATATGCAAATTGAGATTAAGATGGTTTAGGCATGTGATGAGGAGGGGCACAGATGCTCTAGTTCGGAGGTGAAAGAGATTAGATTTGGATAGTTTAAGGTGTGGTATAGGTAGGCTAAAGAAGTACTGGAGTGAGGTGAATATACATGACATAGAGCAATTACAACTTATTAAGGACATGATCCTAGATAGGAAGGTATAGAGGCCATAAATTAAGGTAAAAGGTTAGTGCATGTAGGTGAGTTACAACCTGTAGTTTGCTGTGATTGGGGGTATCCTTGCTAGTAGCTGAAGGACTTTGCACATAGGGTAGAGTCACTAATTAGGAGTGTTGGTGGAAGTAGGGGCTTGCAGTTTGTTAAGAAATAGTGCTACTTTTTGGGTTCCATATTTCTGTTAATTTATCTTGTCTCATGTATTACTATGACTTTATTAATTATCCTTTTGTCTTGAGTAAGGGGTCTATCAAAAATAGTCTCTCTACTTCTTCGGAGGTGATGGTAAGGATAGTGTGCATTTTACCCTCCCCAGACCCAAGTGGAAATGCACTAGGTATGTTGTTGTTGTTATTGTATGCTTATTCGCATTTAAGATACTTTAGCTATTCATATTAATCTATATTTAGAGGCTTGTACTGATTACAACCAAACCTGAGATGTATCCTTTTATATATATATATATATATATATTCTTATATTTTCTTATTTCTACTTTTGATACCCTTTAATTTTTATTCTTTGGGTTGGGGTAGGTGTATCTGTACATAGAGTGTGACAGGTACCATAATGTGGCTATTTTTGGATCGTGACTTAAGTTCATTCAAAAGAAGAAGAATAATTCTGATAATGTACTTATCAAGTACGAAATTTGCGAGAGATAATAAGATACAAGATGCGAATATTTAAAATTGTTACACCACAGATAACTATCTTACACACGTCTTATAAATTTCTCTTACTCCAATTAATAATTGATTGTAGTTGCTGGGCTCTCAATTTTCTCATGAATGATTCTATTTGTTAACTATCTTAGTTAATTATTAGTAATTTATAACAATCTCAATCTGTCATGGTCCAAAAATAGTGTGATGATGGCACTTATCGTTGCTCGCCTTGATAAGTAAGTTAATAACTCAAACTGATATTGAAACACCAAAATCAAATATGAAATTTGACCAAAGGTAACTATCCCAGAACCTGATGTTACAAGTGTAAGAGCATGTAATATGATATGCGAGACATAAATACACATTATGTCTCTAAAATAGAAGTAAATACCACTAATATATAGATGAGGTATGTAGTCTACTATGAAAAGTCTAGAGCGGGCTAGTACCTCGAGAAATCACCACCTAAATCACATGAGTGACCAGCCGTGAGTGGTACATGTGATAGAGTCTTTACGAAAGGGAATAGTAGAAGTGGGTATGGTCCACTTGCACTTAGTAGGTATCATAAGACAATCGACCGAAGAAAAAAATAATATGAGTAAAAAAGCTATGAGTACGTGATTTGCGAAAAAAAAAAGTTTCCAAACGGTAGCTCACACAGTGTCCGCTAACAATTCTTATATAAATATTGAAATAAAACTATAAGAACCCATAAAATTCTCTCGTAGTCTAAGCCTTAGAGCGTGTAGTAAAGTCTTAATCTGGCCCTAAAAGGTTAAGAAGTGTCTTCCCAAGTGAGGAGTATTTTGAACCATGTAGAATTTCCCTAATATTGACTTTTTGTCATGTATAACATTGAATAAGCTTTCCGTCGATACGAAATTTTCCCAAATCCAACAGTCGGGCGAAGATTTAGAATCATTTTGGAAAGATAGTGTACCAACAGGTACTTTAGCGCGTCATGGAGCCAGCTAAAAGGGCAATCGTCAAAATCCAGTGAGCCTCCACAATTATGGAGCGTCGCGCCAAGGCTTAATTTTAGAGTTGTCAATTTTTAGTGCACCAACGCGATTCTACCACGTCGATGTACCTTTCTAGTTCGCAACCAAGGTGGTAACATTATTTCCACCATGCCACACCACCAATCATTTTCCCAGCTGTCCAGTTTCCAGTAAGCTGGCGTGATTCCACCGCTTCGCGCCGGCATGTGAAATCAGCATTTTAGATTCCGTTTTTAAATTTCAAGGTCCAATTCGTAATTTCCTAGAGCCCCAAACTAGTCTATACAAGGGATTTATACCCTAAATAACGAAAATACTTCTCTATTCATCAATTTTTTTCCCCAATCAAAATACTTTCTCGCTTAATAAATGAAGTACAAGACCTACGAGTTCTAATCCAAGACCCCAAGTCATCATGATTTCTTCGTAAATCTTTCGAGAATCATATAACAAGGTATGCAGATATTGATTCTTGAGTACCTTTCATCCAATAAGTTCAAAAACCCTTTTCTAAATTTCAAATACATCATGTTTATGATTTTTCATGATTCATGTGAATTGAAATTGGAGTTCATGCTATTATTGAGTTTTAATTCATGTTTTATTGATGAGGTTAAAGCTTTGACCCTAGTTTGTAATATTCAAGTGATGTTCATAATAAACCTTCTTCAGGTTGCTTGTTAAGTGATGTCTTCATGTCATTTAAGTGTAGAAATTGTTGAATAAGAAAAGAATGCACCCCATATGTTTGAAAAAATGTTTATGTGAAGGAATTAGAGCCATTATAGCATGTTTAATAGAAATCCCCAATGATATGCAAGCCCATGCATGCCAAGTATTTGTTGAAAAGCCTTAGTGAATGAATTATGACATGATAGCATAAATTTACCCCAATTATGTAGTCTTTAATACATGCTAAGACTTTTATACATGCTAAGTGTTTGATGCAAGACCTTGTCGAAAGTAGTATGAGCCAATAGCATGTCTCCCTATGTAATTACATGTTTATGATTCATAAATACTTGAGGAGATGATTTAGTGATTGTGATGGTGAATGGTTATGTTTTACTTTTATGCTATGAGTCCTGGGGGTATTTTATACCCATCAATTTAGTTGTATTCTAGAGCCCATGTCAATTTTCTCAATAATCTCAGTCAAGCCACGATTCTCAGAACTCAGTGAGTTATAGAACTCTGTACTCTCAGATAGATACAGTACTTAAGTAATCTCAGTATCGCTAGATTTCTAGCCTCAGTTTAGTACTCAGCTTAGATCTAGTAGTATTCGAGTATTCAGTTCAGACCTCAATAGTATTTGAGTAATCTTTTCAAATCTCTGATCATTCAGTCAGATAACGAGATTTAGTAATATTTCATCAGATATGGAACCAAGTGAATTCAGCTTAACCCATCAGATCATTTGAGAAACTTGATCAGTATCAGATTCAGCTCAGTTTAAGTTAAGTTAAGAATCAGTTCAAAGTCTTTTAGTTGGGAGTAGAAGCTAGCACCCACCGAGTGCAGGGATTATAGCTTTCCAGTTAGAGAGGCAGAGTCATTAAAAGCAATCCCTGAACTCCAGAACTGTATAGCTAGTGCAGGATACAAGAGTCACCCATTAGAATAAGGCTTGACTATTATACTGCCTTAGGCGTGACTTCATATGAGGGTCACCTACTAGGGAGGCTTGACCAGAGTTGAGGTCTTTACTCGTGGCACGTTATTGAAACCCTTCCAGCTTGTGTTACAAGTTGGAGCCCACCAGTTCAAATTCAGGGAATGTTAGTTAAGTGAGCACTCCCACAGTTTCTGTTTTAGTATCAATCTTTAGAGTAGAACTGAAAAATCAAGATTGTCAGATACAGTAATCTATCTCAGTAAGGAACTCAGATAGTTCCATTGACTCATGGACCACCTGCGAGATAGGCATGGTCCAACATAAAGTTACTGAGTAATCTCATTATCAGATCCAGAGATCACCCATTAGATAAGCTTGATCTCATTCTTAGATTTAGCTAAGTAATCTTATTATCAGATCCAAAGATCACTCATTAGATAGGCTTGATCTTAGCCTTCGATTCAGTTGAGTAATCTCATTATAAGATCCAAAGATCACCCATTAGATAGGCTTAATCGCAGTCTCAGATTCAGTTGAGTAATCTCATTATCAGATCCAGAGATCACCCGTTAGATCGGCTTAATCTCAGTGTCACATTCAGTTAAGTAATCTTATTATCTGATCTAGAGATCACCCATTAGACAGGATTGACCTCAGTATGAGATTCAGTTGAGCATTCTTTTTATCAGATCTAGAGATCACCCATTAGATAGTCTTGATCTCAGTCTCAGATTTAAGTTGAGTATTCTCTTTATTAGATTCAGAGATCTTCCGCTAGTTAGGTTTGACTCAGACATAATCTTTTCTTATCATTGATAGTAGATTCAGGGATCATCCATTAGAGATGTTCGAGATGAGTAGATCTAGTTATTGATATGAGTAGATCCAGTTAATCAGCTTCAGTATCATCAGATTCTGAGATCACTCACTTGATGGGACTGATCTCGATTTCAGTTCTTAGTTTTCTGTATCAGGGGATTCAGTTATTTAGTATCTCAGTATTAGTAGTGAGTTTAGATGTTTGTAAATCAGTATCTGAGTTTTAGTATTTTGAGTTATGATGTTTTCTATTATGGTTTGTGCATTCATGCATATATCTTCATTAAGTATTCTCATGATTATTTAGTTACTTAATTGTTAATAGATAAGCCCTTGCATTTATCTTTACCTCATCTTCATACTCAGTACATTCCCGAACTGATGAATTTACACTATGGTGATTTATTTAACACCATACGTTTAGAGGCACAAGATCCAGAGTACCCCTAGCAGCTCATTCGCAGTAAGCAGCAGTAGACGTAGACGCGAGTCTTCTTTATTCGAGGATGATCCTTATTTTATTATCATATAAGATTTAGTTTATTTTTAGTAGACGAAGTTAGTTGGGGACGTGTCCCATTAACTCCAAAATTATGTTATTTAGAGGCTTTTCAGATAGATGTATCAGTATGCAGTTTTCAGTTTTGAGTATTCTAGACGTTTTCAACCTTATGGCCAATTTTTACTAGTTTTTTGCATTTATTATAGATATTATGTTGTGCTCAGGTATAGATATCAGTAGAGGGTTCTCTTGTGGTCCTTTGGGATCATGACCACCGTGTGACATTTCGGTTCCAAAAAATTAGGTCATTATACAAACAAACACAAATATACATGAAAAATATATAGAAACTAAACACAAGTCAAAAGAAACTAAAGAAACATAAAAGATGCATATCCAATGAAATGATGATGGACTGAATGGTAAAATTTATTATATGACTTTCTGTGTACACCTATGGAGTTGGCAACTCCAAAGGTAGGACCCATGGGGGTTCATATCCCATATACTATGACTCATATTCAAATAACAATCCAACTATCCCATTCATGTTTATAAAGAGGATTTTGCAAAAAAGATCTCATTTTCTATCAAAAATATTGTTCCTCAATTGTACCAGTGTCTCACGAATATATATATATGAAATGCGGATGTAATACTAACAATCAAATCAGTATGAAGATATCTAATTCATTCAACACGTATATAAGTGATCCAAGAAATTAGTTCAATATGTCCACAATTCATGATTATCAACTCTAATAAGGCACCATCAGAATATTCATGTAAGACATCATTAATATTATAATCTATTACCCTAAACTTTTCTTAGCTTAAATTCAGTCTTAGAATGTCAAGGATAGCTTCCAAAATGAATTATATTTATTGTAAGTCAAATATTCAAGATTTAGACTTCCCATGGTGTGGGAAATTGAATAATCTTTTCTTTCGATACCAAATTTGCCCAATTTCGACACTTGGTGAAGGATTTAGACATTTTGAAGTTAACAGTGTGCCACCTGGGCAGTCACCAACTCGTGAAGGTGGTTAAATTCATAATTTTCATTTTCTAGTGGACCTCCGTGATCTTGGCACATTGCGAAGAGGTCCATTTTCCCATTTTTTCAATATCCAGTAGTCCAACGCTATAGTGGCGCATAGCACCGAAGGCCAAAATTACATTGTAATAGGGCACCACGATGGTGGCACATCGCGTTAAAATTTTTAGGTCCCAATTATCAAAATTCAGTAGGACAACGCGATATCTCAGCAGCAACGAGGCCCTCAATTTCCCACTCGTCACATTCTAGTAAGCCGCCGCGATAGTGGCGCATCGCAGTGGACCACTATATTAGGACCCAGTTACATTTTTCCAGCTTCGTTTAGAAGTTTTAAAAGGGTATTTTGGATAATTACCAAGCCCTAAATCCATCAAAAAAATAATATTATTCATACCCAATGCACTTTGTGCTCATTATTCATCTTTCTCTTCAAAAGAAAACCCTAAAGCTCCAAAGCTTCTTCTCCAAGAAATTAAAATCGTTCATAGATTCTCTAAGAAAGCTCCAAATTGAGGATTTTCAAAGCATGATAATCAAGAACCCATAATCAAGAACTCAATAGGAATCCAAAATTCAAGGTTTCTTCGTCTAATCAATCAACAAGGTATGTGTGATTTTTCAACAACGATCTCTTTTCATCCTTGTGCGCAAAATTAGCTTTCAATTATAAATTTACATGATTTTGATTGAAATTACATGAGATTTTAATTAGGATTCATACCCATTATTGCTATTTGTAAATATTACGATTTTTGAGATATTTTGAAGATGAATTGCATGTCTATTTTCATATTTTCATGTCTATTGCTCTAAATTACATATTCTGAGATGAGTTATTATTATTTCAATTATAAAGCATGATTATTATGTTGTTTTCACATTAGATTGATGCATAGGTCATAAAACCCAAGTTATATATTGATATATTGAGAAAGATGATACTTTAAGCATCTTATGAGCTGATTTTATCAGATATGTTTTGGAACCCACATTATAAATTTATTATAGATTACAGGAAGCAAAATATCTTCATTTATAGATTTATTCAGATTAATGCATAACTGGTTTCATAATAAACCCTTATGCGAGTTTTAATATGGATTTCCATGAGATAAACGTAGCAAATTAAAGGGAGTAGCATTTAGCACCGAGTTGGGTAATATTCCAAGGTATCATTCCCTAAAACTATGTGCCGATGTAGGTTGGAGACAAAGTGCCCATAATGGACTGAGTTGTGATCACTTTTGCTGAGGTTATACTCCCAGAAAGGAGTATAACACCTCTTCCCAACGTAAGGCTTCTTTCTTAGGAAGATAAGACATTGGACTCCATGTAGCTCGCATGCTTTATGTCGGTTAAGAGAACCTCCCTAAAAACAATCCTTTCGAAATAGTTTTAAAGTATTTCCCTTCAGATAAAAGATAAAGTATTCTCTCTAATAGGAAATAGTAACAGAAGAGTTTATAGAAACTAGGTGTAAAGGCTCACAGTCTATATCAGGTTTTGCTTTACTGAAAAGATAATAGTTTAAAATTTCGGCTTTCTGATTTTAGAGTCAGTCCTTCTACACTTAGATAATATGATTTTAAAATGGAGAATACAAGTTCAGCTTTTATCACTAAATGTTATGGGTCACAAGATTTATAAAGTATGTTTTTCTTTTTATTATTACAGATTTCAATAATTCATATATTCCAGCTTATGTGAGTCATTTACATTTAGCATGTATTGTTTTATAAATAATGATTATGAGATGATGTTTTACTCATGCATATCACCCCATATACTCAGTACATCCTCAAAGTACTGATCCACATATACGTCTATGTGCTACATTGTCTCATAATGTAGGTTCAGGTGCTCAGTATCAACAACATAAGTAGTTCGAGCATCTCCATATACATCCAATAGTAAGTAAGTCTTCATAGTTCGGGGACTTATTCATTCATATTTTGTAGTTTATCAGTTTATGAGATTTAGCATTTCTTTCAGATAGTTCGAACTAGCTGGGGGTTTGTCCCAGTGACTCTCCAGTTATTAGTAGTAGAGGCTTGTCAGACTACTAGTTTTGATATAGATTATTTATTGTTGGTGCTTCAAAAATTTTATATAGATTATTCTTAGATATTATAGACAGTTTCTGCATTCAATATGACTTGTATGTTTATATTTCCATTATTATAAGAATTAGGCTCAACAGTATCCATACAAGGTTAGCTTATGGCTACTCAAAGTCTTGAGCATCGTGTGACATCTCGGGATACAATTTTGGGGCATTACAGAGTTGGTACAGGAGCCTAAGGTTTTTAAGAGTCCTAGGTAGTTAAAAAAGCCACATTACATAGAGTCATGTTCATGAGTGTAAAGCACACCACATTTATGAATAAGAGGGTACAAAATTTTCTTAGGAAATCATCTTTTTCTTTCTTGATCTATAGTTCTTACATTATCTCTATCTACTTTTAACTCATGCTTTTACGTGATAGTTATTCATGCCTCCTTGTCGAGTTAATGCCTGCAGAAACAATAACCAGCCACCTCAGCCCGCTGATTCTTTGAATGAGCATGTGTCACATGCAGAGTTTTGGGCTACCTTTGAAGCACAAGCCCAAGATGTGAAGCTAATGGTAAGGGCAATCATCAGGTTGTAGTCCCACCTCAACAAGATTGGGACTTAGCCGCATCTAAATTTAAGAGTTTACGCGAATGAATACACCAAATTTCTTGGGGTTGAAAGCAGGTGAGGACCCATAATTTTATCTAGATGAAGTGAAGAAGATCACTCAAATTAGGCATGTTTGTGAGGAGGATAGTATAGAATTGGCATCCTATAGGCTGAAGGATATTGCATATGACTGGGTAGTATATGGTAGAAAAGTAGAGGGGAGAATACAAATCCCATGACTGGGAAAATATTTTAGGATGTGTTTTTGGATTAATAATTCCTATGTGATATGAGGGAAGTGAAGATACAAGAGTTCAAGAACCTGAGGCTGGGCCCAATGAAAGTAAAGAAGTGGTGCCTCAAGTTCAACCAGTTGTCTAAGTATGCCCCAAATCAGATGGATGAACCTACGTCAAGCATGAGTAAGTTCATGATAGAGTGTCTCAATTGGTGGCCAAAGAGTGTAGGACTACCATATTTATTGGAGACATGAATATTTCTAGATTGCTGAAGTATACTAAGAAAATTGAGGCAGAAAAGTAGAAGGGAAGTGAGAGAGGGAATAAGAAGGCTAGGACAGGGCTATTTGGGTATGGCCAGGCCAGATCTAAAGAAGCAAAGCATTCACAATTTTAGAATCATTCATCTGTTCCAGCACCATTCTTAGCTAGTGCTCCCTCTCTCAGAGGTAGATAAGAGCTGTAGGGTAAGTCTTTGATGTCTAGATCACAGAATAGTATAAGTGGGAGACCTAGTCATCCTTCTTATGCTAAGTGTGGTAGGAATTATCCCGGTGAGTACTTGGCTGGATAGAAGGGTTTTTTTTTATGGTATGTCAGGTCATGGAATCAAAGAATATCCTGATGCTTGATAGGAAAATGGAGATATTAGTCCCCTGAATCAGGCTGCTAGTGCACCAACGCCTTTAGGTCACCCAGCTTCTCCTCAGGGTGCATCATACAGTACCGGTGGCAGTCAGGTCTAGAATTTATTTTATGCCTTACCATCCCGTCAGGAGCTACTAGATTCACCAGATGTTGTTACTAGTATGTTTTGTACCTTTTATCTTGATGTTTATGTGTTGCTAGACCCTAGGTATTATTTCTCTTAAGTGACCCCATTAGTTGTGGTAAATTTTGAGATAAGTTCTGAAAAGAACTCTGAGCCCTTCTTAGTTTCTACTCCAGTAGGTGAGTCAATTGTTGCTAATAAAATCAATAAATGGTATCCTATCAGTTTCCTTTATAAAGTCATGTTAGAATACATAATAGAGTTAGATATGATTGATTTAGATCTTACTCTTGGTATGTATTGGCTTCATTCATTTTTTGCTTCAATAGATTGTCGCACATGATTGGTGAAGTTTTAATTTCCAGATGAGCCAGTCTTTGAGTTGTCTGGTAAGTCAGTGTCTCCCAAAAGTAATTTCATATCTTATCTTAAAGCCAAAAAGTTGTTTTCGAAAGGAATTATTTATCATCTTATGCGAGTTAATGACACGAAGTTTGAGACTTAAACAATTCCGTTAGTTAGTGTAGTTAATGAGGTTCCTTATATTTTCCCAAAAGATCTCCCAAGGGTACCTACCGATCGAGAGATAGAATTTGAGATTTTCCTTCTTCCTAATACTCAGCCTATTTATATCCTTCGTACCATATGGTTCCCATAAATTTAAGGAGTTGAAAGAGAAACTTAAATATCTTCTAGGTAAAGGTTTCATAAGGCCTAGTGTTTCCCTATCGGGCATTCCTATCCTATTCGTGCGAAAGAAAGAAGGTTCTTTACGTATGTGCATAGACTATCTTCAGCTGAATAAACTTGCAGTCATAAAATAAATATCCTCTTCCTAGAATTGATGACATATTTGATCAACTTCAAGGTGCAAGTTATTTCTCAAAGATAGACCTTAGATCCAGCTATCATCAACTTAAAGTAATGGAGTGTCATATTCCAAAAAACGCCTTCAGAACTCGTTATGGCTATTTTAAGTTTCTAGTCATGTCCTTCGGGCTAATCATTGCCCCAGTGGCCTTCATGGACTTGATGAATAGAGTGCTAAAATAGTATCTAGACATATTTGTCATAGTCTTTATAGATGATATCCTTGTCTACTCTCGAAGTGAGGATGATCACATAGACCATCTTCGAATTGTGTTACAAACTCTTTGAGATCATCAGTTGTTCACCAAGTTCAGCAAGTGCGAATTTTGGATAAGGTTAGTAGTTGGGTTTGGTGAGGTATTACCAAAGGTTCGTAGAGGTTTTCTCTTCCATTTCTGCACCACTCACTAAGTTGATGCAGAAAAAGGTGAAGTTTGCGTGGTCTGACTCTTGTGAGAATAGTTTTGAGAAATTGAAAGACAAATTGAAAACTGCACCTGTTCTGACTCTTCCAGAAGGTATAGAGGGTTTGTTGTGTATTGTGATGCATCTCGTGTGGGAATTAGGTGTGTACTTATGCAGCATGATAAAGTGGTGGCTTATGCATCTAGGCAGTTAAAAGTGCATGAGGGAAATTACCCCACCCATGACATGGTGTTAGGGATTGTGGTGTTTGCGCTTAAAATCTAGCGGCATTATTTTTATGGGGTATAGCTTGATATATTTATTGAGTACAAGAGTTTGCAGTATGTTTTCTAGCAGAAAGAATTAAATCTCAGGCAACGATGCTGGTTGGAGCTTTTGAAGGATTATTACATGAGCTTGCACTACCATCTGAGCAGGGAAAATAAAGTAGCTGGCGCCCTCCGCAGGTTATCTATGGGAAATCTTTCGCACATTAAAAAGGGGAAGAGGCAGATGGTGAAGGGTATTCATCAACTTGAAAATCTAGGAGTGCGACTCTTGGATTCCGAAGATAGGGGAGTGGTTGTTCAAGAGGTAGCTAAATCTTTCCTTTGTGCTAAAATTAAAGAGAAGCAGATTGAAGATCCCATCTTGATGCAGATCAAGAATGATTTGGGTCAACTGAAGGTGATTTCTTTTGAAATTAGTGGTGATAGGATATTGAGATATCAAGGCAGACTATGTGTGACAGATGTAGATGGGTTACGAAAGATGATCCTTGATAAAGCTCACAATTTGAGGTATGTTGTTCACCCAAGCTATACTAAGATGTATCACGATCTGAAAACCATATACTGCTGGAATAATATGAAGCATGATGTGGCTAACATTGTTACCAAGTGATTTAATTATCAACAAGTTAAAATAGAGCATTTGAGGCCAGGTAGTACCTCCCAAGAGATAGGTTTGACCTTGTGGAAGTAAGAAATGGTCAATTTGGACTTTATCACGGGACTTCCGAGGTCCCAAAACCAGTATGATTCTATTAGGATAATTATAGACCGGCTGACCAAGTTAGGCCACTTTCTGCCAGTGGGAACCAACTATTTGGGAGATGACTATGCCAAGTTATACATCAAGGAGACAGTCCGTTTGCATGGAGAAATTGTATCTATCATATCTGACCGAGGTACACAATTCTATTCATAGTTCTGAAGATCTTTTAAGAGGGGTTTAGGTACCCAAGTGAACCTGAGTATGGCTTTCCACCCTCAGATAGATAGGAAAGATGAAGGTACTATTTAGACCCATAAAGATATGTTGAGATCTTGCGTGATTGACTTCAAAGGTAGTTGGGTAGATCACTTGCCATTAATATAGTTCTCTTATAATAACAGCTGCCATGCCAGTATTAAGATGGCTCCGTTTGAAACTTTGTATGGGAGAAGATATAAATCACCGATAGGGTGGTATGAAGTGGGTGAGACTCAGTTATTTGGGCCTGATCTTGTTCATCAGGCGATGGAGGATGTGAAAATTATTAGAGAATGACTTATAATAGCACAGAGTAGATAGAAATCCTATGCCGATGTTCGAAGATATGAGCTAGAATTTGAAATTGGTGATTGGGTATTTCTCAAAGTCTACTCGATGAAGGGAGTTATGCGATTCGGTAAGAAAGGTAAGTTGAGTACTCACTATATAGGGCCATACTAGATTTTAAAAAGAATAGGTTGGGTTGCGCATGAGTTAGAGTTACCTACAAGTTTGCATTTTGTTCATCCGGTGTTTCACATATCCATGTTGAAGAAATGTATTGGAGTTTATTCATTAGTATTGCTCTTAGAGGAGGTCAAAGTGACAGACTTCTTATCCTATGAAGAGGAACCTGTTGCAATATTAGATAGTCAAGTTAGAAAGTTGAGGAGCAAGGAGATTCTTTCGGTTAAAGTGTTATGGAAAAATCAGAAAGTTGAGAAATCAACTTGGGAATTAGAAGATGTCATGAGAGATAGATACCCAAACTTATTTGATCTAGTGAATGACGAAATGGATGGTACAATCCTTGTCTTATTGTTTTATGGCCTTAGTATGTTTGAAATCGTGCTTGTCTGTGTTTCGCGTCATCATTCGGGGACGAATCATCCCAAGGTGGGATAATGTAACACCCCACATTGTCCATGATTTAGCTCGTGGTAATATGCTTTTAGAGTCGAAGACTAGAAAATTAATTTTTCCTAATTTCGACTTTTCATCAAATGGGAAATTTGATAAGCTTTCCGCTGATTTAAGATTCGCCCAAATCAGATACCTGGGAAAGAAATTATGGCTAATTTAAGTCCTAGTCGAGTGACCACATTATTAATATTCTCTTAAAAAAATCACAAGAACACTCTCTAGGGTTTGAAACTAAAAACCTACGGTTGAATCTTCAGTTGATTGGGTTTTTAGTTTGAAACCCTTGAGAGTGTTTTTGTGAATTTTTTTTAAGAGAATATGAATAATGTGGTCAATTGAATAGGACATAAATTAGCCAAAATTTCTTTCCCGGGTATTGGATTTAAGGGAATCTTAAATCGGAGGAAATCTTATCAAATTTCCTATGAGATGAAAAGTCAAAATTAGGAAAAAATAATTTTCTAGTGTTTAACTCTAAGAGCATATTACCATGAGCTAACTCATGGACGATGTGGGGTGTTACATTATCCATCCGTGGGATCATTGTCCTCGAATGATGATCCGAAACACAGACAAGCACAATTTCAAACATACTAAGGCCATAAAAGAATAAGGCAAGGATTGTACCTTCTATTTTGTCATTCACCAGATCAAAGAAGTTTGGGAATCTATCTCTCATGACATCTTCTAATTCCCAAGTTGCTTCCTCAATTTTTTGATTTTTCCTTAACACTTTAACTGAAGTTATCTCCTTGATCCTCAACTTTCAACTTGACGATCTAATATTGTAATAGGTTCCTCTTCATAAGATAAGAAGTTTGTCTCTTTGACTTCCTTAACAGGCAACACTAATGAATGCTCTCCAATACATTTCATCAACATAGATAGGTGAAATACTGGAGGAACAGAACCCAACCTTGTAGGCAAATCTAACTCATACGCAACTCTACCTAATCAACTCAAAATCTGGTATGACCCTATATAGCGAGGACTCAACTTACCTTTCTTACTGGATCGTATAACTCCCTTCATAGGGGATACTTTGAGAAATACCTAATCACCACCTGCAAATTCTAGATCCTATCTCCGAACATTGGCATAGGATTTCTGTCTACTCTGGGCTATTTTAAGTCATTCTCTAATAATTTTTATGTCATCCATCACCCGATGAACAAGATCAGGCCTAAAAAACTGAGTCTCACCCACTTCATACCACCCTATCGATGATCTACATCTTCTCACATACAAAGCTTCAAATAGAGCCATTGAAATCCTGGCATTGTAGCTGTAATTATAAGTGAACTCTATCAATGGCAAGTGATCTACCCAACTACCTTTAAATTCATTCACACAATCTCTCAACATATCATCAAGGGTCTAAATAGTACGTTTGGCTTGCCCATCCATCTGAGGGAGGAAAGCCTTACTTAGGTTCACTTGGGTACCTAAACCCCTCTGAAAAGATCTCTAAAACTGTGAAGACAATTGCGTACCTCGATCAGATATGATGGATACAGGTGCTCCATGCAAATGGACTATCTTATTGATGTATAACTTGGCATAGTCATCTATCGAATAGGTTGTTGTAACTGGTAGAAAGCAGGATGGCTTGGTTAGTCGGTCTATAATTACCCAAATAGAATTATACTAGTTTTGGAACCTCAAACGTCTCGTGATAAAGTCCATATTGACCATCTCGCACTTCCACATGGGCAAAGCTAGATCTTAGAAGGCACCACCTGGCCTCAAATGATCTACTTTCACTTATTGACAATTCAACAACTTGGTAACAAGGTTAGCCATATCACGCTTCATATTATTCCACCAGTATTTGGTTTTTAGATGATGATACATCTTAGTAGAGCTTGGGTGAACTACATACCTCCAAGTGTGAGCTTCTTTAAGGATCTTATTTCGTAACCCATCTGCATCTGGCACACATATTTTACCCTGATATCTCAAAATCCCATCACCACCAATTTCAAAGGACATCACTTTCTGTTGACCCACATCCTTCTTGATCTGCATCAAAAAGGGATCTTCAATCTGCTTTTCTTTAACTTCAGAAAAAAGAAAAGATTTAACTACCTCTTGAACAACCACTCCCCCATCTTTGGAACCCAAGAGTCTCACTTCTAGATTTGTAAGTCAGTGAATATCCTTCACCATCTCCTTCTTCCCCTTCTCAACATGCGAAAGACTGCCCATAAGAAAAATTGCAAATTCTTAAGCAATTTTTGTAATTTTTTATTTATTTCTCTTTGATATTGCAGTAAAAGTCGATATGCAAGAGAATTAGTAATAATGGGAGTAAAAGTGTTGATTTTAGGGAAAGTAGCAAAGGAAGTATGGCTGACGACTTGTCTGATAAGTCATAAGCCTTGTGATAAGCTATCAGATTTGCCGTCAGTCTTAGACAGAGAATGGACTTCAGCTAGAATCAGTGATGACATCTGTGATAGGCTGTTAGAAGTGAGATAAGCCATCAGGCTCATCATTATGCTTAGGCAGGAAATGGAGTTTAAAGTGAAGAAGTGATGACATCTCTGATATGTCATCACATGTCTGATAATCTGTCAAGCCTCATCGTCATCCCAAGGCAGAGATTATCAAAAGTGAAGAGGATCTACGACATTCCTAATAAGGCATCACATCATAAAAATCCATCACACATGTCGTTGCCTGTCCGAAAAAATACTGTAATCTATGATTTTGTTTCCATAATTAGGCTGAATTATTTAAATCATATGTTAGGGTTTCCTAATCATCTTGAAGATGGCATTTTGAGCATTTTTCTCTCTAGTTTTCCAACTTTAAAAAGATAATTATTTTTGGAGAGATTATAACCATTATTTTTTTGGGATTTTCTACTGGATCAAATCTGAGAAACAATTCTTGTTATTCATCTTGCTATAAGATCATCTGTCTAAGTATGAAGCCAACTGGTTGTCTTGCTTATTTGATTATGAGTAGCAAAATTCACTTAACCCGAGTTGTGGGATCTATGGGTTTGGGTTCATAACGTAACTAAGCGTTCAACATTCTAACGGTGGTAGGAACTTCTTGTTAATTCCATTATTTTACATGCTGACTATTGGTTGCAAACAATAGGCCTCGCTTATTGTTTATTATCTTGAGATAAGAAATCAAGCCTAGTAAGATGAGAATTATCAACAGGAACTTGGAAGAATTAAACTTCCATTTAATAATTAATGTTGTAACAAGATTAATTAACTTGAGATAACATCCAGTTATGAAATATAAATTCCCTAAGTTTGAGAGAATTAGATGGTTAAATGTTTAAATAGGTTTAGAAACATTTAGACAGTACTTCAACAAGGATAGTCTGTTGTTCCTACCTACCACAAGAATCTTAAATCGTTACTAGCGTCTGTCAAATCCCAACACCCATAGTGAACATAACTCTGGTTTTCCTTATAACATTGATTCAACCACTGAATTGAGAAATAATTATTTGCTACCTTTCCAAAAAAACCCTATTTACAGGAAATTGCTAACTATCAGTTGATTAACCCACAGATAACTCAAATTCACACCATATTCCCTGTGGGATTCGAACCCAACCTAGTTGGGTTATATATTGACAACGATCGTTTATATTCTTGTAATATAGGTATAGTTTGTGCGTTATAAAAAGTGGCACCGTTTTTGGGGAGTATGGTTGTAAATTAAAGTTTGTGGGCGCTAATTGACTATCAGTCAAGTTTCCTAGTTTTACATTTATTTGTTGGTTTTGTTTAATGTAGGACTTTTATGGTGTATTCCAAGAACCAGAAGTTCCAAAGAATTATTATTACCATTTAATCCGGACCCGCAACTAATCGGCAGAATGGTAGAGCAGTAGAAGGCTGACAGGTTAATAGCCTTAAATAGAGCTCAGGTGAATATGTAGAATAATGGTCAACAAGTACAACATCCAAATCCAGAGGATGATAATTGGGAGACGAGGAGTTGGTAAACCGTGGTAACCTAAGCTGTGCAGAGAAGATAGCTGCACCAGTATAGCATAATGCTAACAGGAACCATCCGTTTCGAGGAACTCAAGATCACCAGCCGGTCCAGTATGACCTCAATAATGATAATGATAGAATGGATAGAGCAGGTGCAACGGGTGCAATTATTCATCCACCGTTAGCACCTAGAGCAACATTCAATAGTACGAGTACTATGATTTAACTTCTTAATCTGAAGGGGTTTCTTGGTGGCCTTCCTAGGGATGATCTGAACGTGCATCTAGTGAACTTTGTCATTATCTGTAAAACTTTTTATAACCCAGGAGTGGGTTAAAATTCTATCCATTTGAGATTATTTTCGTTGTCTTTGTCTTGGGAGACAACATTGTGGCTTAATGAGCTAATACCCAATTCTATAACCAACTCGAGGCAGTTGAAAGGAGATTTCCAAGAAAGGTTATTTCCACCTTTAAGGAGGGTATAGTTGATGGATGAGATCAGTAACTTTAGAAATATCCCAACTGAAGCCTTTCAAAAAACTTAGGAGCGATTCAAAAAAAAGTTGACATAGTGTTTCAACCATAATATGACTAACATATACTTGATGGGACTTTGTACAGGGTTCTTAACACTGTGAAAAAACCAATTGTAGATAATTTTTCTGGTGGTTCATTTGCTGATCTTACATTCCCAGAGGCTTCAGAAATGCTAGAGAGAATGACCAAACAGAGTTGGGTATGGCATACCACAGACTCTTTGGTAGCAAGACCCACTTTTTCTGTGGTTATGACTGCGGAACAACGAAAAAGAGTTGAGGAGCATGATAAATACATAGCTCACCTAAAAATGCAGATGGACTTGCTAGCCAAGCATTTACTATCAGGAAAAATTGAGCAAGTGAAGGGTATGGGATAGCAGGGCAAAATGGAGTCTGACTCAGAAGAAGAGGCAAACTATGTAAATAATCAGGGGAGTTTCTGAGGAAATAGCCAAGTAAATCAAGGTCAAAATTATTATGACAAGGATGTATATAAGAACCAGGAGCAAGGAAATTAGAGGAGAAATAATGATAGGAGCGGGTTATAAGTCCCTCCTAGAAATTGTGAGGTTGCTACAATAAGTTCTGCAAAGATGTCCTTGGAGGACATAATGGCTAAATTGTTAAAGGGAGTGGACGCTACCAACTTAGGGGTGACTATCATGAATACTAATTATCAT
Source organism: Capsicum annuum (assembly GCF_002878395.1). Lineage (NCBI taxonomy): Eukaryota > Viridiplantae > Streptophyta > Magnoliopsida > Solanales > Solanaceae > Capsicum > Capsicum annuum. The sequence continues at coordinate 28,197,881 of NC_061119.1, forward strand.
CTATTAGTCAGCTGGTAAACTCGCACTCCACTTCGATCAAATAGCTGGAACTGCAAATGAGCCAACTCTTTGCAACACTAAACCAAAAGAAGAGTGGAACATTACCTGGTCATACTGTTTAGAATCCACAAAATAATGGCTCATGTATGGTGATTACAACGAGAAGTGGTAAGATATTACTTGGCCCTTCCGTGGGCAAATTTTGTATTGAAGATGTGATTGACATAGATGATGAACTCGAAGAAGAATGTCTAGTGGACTCTGGGAAGCTGGATGGTTCTGATGATGCTCCAGGAAAGGAAAAGGAAGTAGTGGTGAAAACTCTCCCAAGACCACTGGCTCTCTTTACTGAAAGATTGATGAAGAAGGTTGAGGACACGAAATTTAGTAAATTCATAGCGATGTTGAAGCTGTTAACAATAAATGTGCCTTTGGTAAAGGCACTTGAATAAATCCCAGGATATGCTACATTTATGAAGGATCTGGTGACAAAGAAAAGTGCAGTAAGGTATGAGCCAGTAAATAATCTCCACCATAATAGTGCCATTGCTACACAATCCTTAGTGCAGAAGAAGGCCGACCCTGGAGCATTCACTATTCCATATACAATCGGGTTTCTCAATTTTTCTAAGGCCCTATGTGATCTAAGGGCGAGCATAAATCTGATATCGCTAGCCGTGTATAAAAAGCTAGGTTTTGGGGATCCTACCCCGGAAAACATACAGTTGGTGATGGTGGATAGGTCTCCAAAGAGTCCAGTAGAAATATTACATGATGTATTGGTAAAGGTGGCCGACTTTGTCCTTCCTTCTAATTTTGTAATCCTAGACTATGAGGTGGACTTTGAATTACCCATCATTTTAGGTAGACTATTCCTTGCGACTAGGAGAGTGGTAGTGGACATGGAGCTGAATGAGCTGAAGTTCAAGTTCAATGACAAAGAAGCAATTTTCAAAATACACTCATACATGACACAAAAAATGGAGATGAGTGTCTTCTCATTCGTGGATATGTTTTATGAAGATGGGAAAGGGCTAACAACATGGTTTCTTGATGAAGTCTGAATAGTCAAGATAAACTAGTCGTGCCGCGACATTAAATCAGGTGCTATTGGTATGCAACCCAAAATTTTTTTGTTTAAATTCAAGTTGTTTTAATTTATTTAGATAGGAAGTGTAATGAACTGAATAGGTATGCAGGGGTATAGGTAAAAATTTAGGAAGTAAACCAAGTGACCCTGATGACATAGATGAGCTATCACATTGTGATAAGACATCAGAAAATCGAAAAAAAGGCAACACTCTGCCTAAGGTTGACCACATTTGCGATGACTTATCACATATATGATAAGCCGTCAGGCAGTTTTGGTCCCAATTACTTAAAATACGACCTGGCCCACAGTCAAACCTTTCCACCTTCCCGCGTATCCCTTTTCTTTTCTTTAAGTTTTATTTCCTTCCATAGTTAGTTTATTTACTTACTCTTTTAAAAATTATTTCCTATTTAAAACAAAAAAATATTCCTTCCTTGTGAGTGTGGGTTTGAAGTCAAGTTGAAGAACAATTCTTTCATCTACTATTTCATCTTATTCGAGTAAACAAGTGAAGTCACTTATCAAGTATGCTCATAACTCAACTCTTCTTTTTATTTTATAAGCGGTGCAACTAATGTAAATCTTAGTTTCAAAAGTATTAAGGAAAGAGTAACTTGCCATTGTGTGAAAATGGAATCTAGGGTTTATAGTGCTGCATTGTGCATGAGAGCCTAGGGCTTAACTCAAGAACATAACTCCATATGATTCTAAGAAGAAAATGGTTTGATAATCAAGACTAAAACTGAGCTTGAGGTTGTATTCTGAGCTGATGATGTGTCTGACAAGTTATCATGAATGTTATGGCTTATCAGACTATGTCATCACAAGTTGGGAAAAATAATCCTGTCCTATTTAAGGCTTACGACACACCTGATAAGTCATCATAAATGTGATAGCTTATCAGAACATGTCATCATAAATTTGATCTGATACAATTGCGAACCTCTTTTGAGGGATGTGAATTATAATAACTCAACTTCTTGAGTTTTATGATCATGAGTGCTAAATGAGTGCTTTCTTTTGCTATAGGTCATATAATGGCACCAAAGGAAAAGAACCCTAAACCTACAAAGAAAGTGAAAAAGGGAGTGTACCTCAGAGACTGTTCGATGAGGAATCCAATTATGAGAAGGATGAGCCACTGCTCAAGATGCAATAGAAAAAGAAAAGCCCTAAATAGCCATGGCCACCTCCACCAGTTGATGAGTAGGAGAGTAAAAAAGGTTATAATAAAGCAATAACACCACCTGACAGTAAGACTTCTGAGCAACCTATGTCTGAGAATTCATAGTCTGGGGAGCCTGAGTCAGAGCATACTGATTTTGAGCAACCTAAATCTGAGGGACCATCATCTGAGTCCTCTTTTGTTAAGCAACAAGATGATGAAGAACCCCAGGGTTCGAGACAGTGATAGGTGGAAAATTCCTAAGGCACGAAAAATCCTCTAGGATGGGTTTCTCAGAAACTAAAAGAAGGACCATTAAAAGGCCAATCTTTGAAATAAAGAAGATCATCACTACCGAGTTGACCAAATACCCTGAAGTGGAGTGAAAATTCTGAGACTATGACTTAGGATGGACCACAAAAGGAGAAATCTCATTTTCCCTACTTTATTTCAGGAGTTCTATGCAAACTATCAAGCTCAATTAGATAACATGTGCAAAGAAGCAGAGAGATCAGCAGATCAACCTTTGTTGGATAAAGTTCCAGTACGTGGTGTCAAGGTGGATCTCTTTGAAACCACAATCAACATATTTATTCATGGCCCCAAATTCACTCCTTAGGATACTTCACCTATATTCTACACTCGGTTGAAGCATCATGCAAATCAATGGTCTTGGTTAGCCACCTTCATAGCTGAAGGAAAACCTGAATGGCTGACCAACCCAAATGAAAGGATTTTTAAGGCCTCCCTGACTCAAGAGGCAAGGTTCTAGTGGAGTGTAGTGCACTCCCATTTGATACCTACTGAGGGAGATAACATCCTTGGAAATGATAAAGCAATACTGGTCGCAGGTCTTATGGCTAAACTCAGCTTGAAATTTAGAGAGATCATTGTTGATGAGATCAAAATTCAGGTCTCAAGGCTCGATATAGCATATCCTTTCCCTTGTCTAATTACGAGGTTGTTTTAGGCAGTTAATATACCTGAAGTTTCAGGGATAGACAATAAATTGCCTACAAAGAAAACCTACAACCCCATTCGATATGATAAAAATCAATCGAGGCTGACACTTGACAGAGGAGTAGTGGTTGCTACAGAGCCACTAGTTACAGATACCAGCTCATCACCTAAAGTAGCGGTACAGGATTCTAAAGGTGCAGCACCGACATCCTCAACACTAGAAGATTCAGGGCCTAGAAATGAAACAAATCCTTTTGCTATTATGAATATTAAAAACTTTGCATTCAACCCGATTAATTTTAGAAGAAGGGCAAAACAAGCCTAGTGGTACGAGTCTCAGCTGCAACATTTTTACAAGCAATTTGCTTCTATGATAGATAGGAGGATTAAGGTCACATTGGATCTCTTCCGAGCCTTATCCTATCGGATTGATGAGTTAGAAAACCATTACAATACACAGCTAAGAGAAATGTTTAGCTCATACCTTGCATAATTTAGAGCAATCCTGGACAAGGTAAAGGTGGATGTTGGGGTATTACAACAGCACCAACTGATGGTGTTGGCAGATTCGACTGTTAATGAGTCTGAGGGTGAAATCCCATTGCTTGATCTCACGGGGGAACCAATGAAGAAAAAAAAAGGGCAAGAAGAATGGTCAGGGTAATAGAGAAAGGCCTGATAATGATGAAGAAAGAAAAATAGAGAAGAGGGCAAGAATAAAGGATAAAAAATGGATATGAGAAAGGTGATGATCAAATAACTAGCTGATAATGAAAAATTGGATGAGGCCCTACGAGCGAGAGTCATAGGTACCTCAACTAGTAGGCCTGCAACAATTGCAAGGCTAGATATGCCAGAACGGAGGGAGACTCCCGATGGAGAAAAGGCAGCTGAGGATGCAGCAGCAGGGTCAGGGACCCATAATCCTCGTGCTTAATCTACTCCACGTATACCCTAACCCTTAGTTTAGTTTTTTTTTATTTTAAGTTGAGGGTGTAGGGTGATTTATTGTTGTAACATTTTGTAGTTGACTAGGAGAAATACAAGTACCTGATGAAATTAACATGGTTTTGTTATTTTGTGAAAACCTCTCAAATGGTCTAATTATTTAACTATGTGATTTGCATCTAATTGAGACCACTCTGCATCTTTGTATGGTATTAGTTCTAGTGACTTGATAACCATTGCTAAATGATTGCATGAACTGTATAAGTAGTATATTATGATATACTTGTGTGCTATGTGCATGTAAGATTTTACTTAGTCCCCTTTGTATGTTTAATCCAAAACTTGCCCGGTTAGTCTTACCTAGGTTTAAGGTTAGTGGTTAAGAAAGGATCATAGGACGTTTTGATATTAGCCCACTTTAGCCTAAATGACCTTCCCTATATGCATCATATCCCTTGATCCCTATTTTGATCCTGAATAGCCTATTTCTTTTTATGATACCTATCACCATCCTATTTATATCATAATGAACCTATTTTGACCCTGGTCCTCCTTAGACACTGTGTACCTTGAATTAGGCGAATGGCCTAAGTTTAGGGTGGCTTTCATAGGGTTGCATGATGTAAAATAAGCATGAGGAAATGTATAATAAAAGAAAAAATTAAAAAGCTGGGTGCGATGGAAAAAACAAGAAAAGAAAAGTTGTGAAAAAAAAGAAGTGATTGTAAAAAGACCGCACCCATAATGAATATGTGTGATCAAGAAAAGAGAAGAATAGAAAAAAGTTAAT